>NC_053393.1:519295474-519595474 GCF_905171765.1 Bufo bufo
ACTGGCCACCAATGAATATAATACTGGGGAGGGTGGGAGGGCGGCCGCACTGGCCACCAATGAGTTAAATACAGGGGAGGGAGGGAGGGGGGCCGCACTGGCCACCAATGAATTTAAAACTGGGGAGGGAGGGGGGTCTGCCCCCTCCTGCCTGGCAGCACCTGATCTCTTACAGGGGGCTATGATATGCACAATTAACCCCTCAGGTGCGGCACCTGAGGGGTTAATTGTGCGGATCACAGCCCCCTGTAAGAGATCGGGTGCTGCCAGGCAGCAGGGGGCAGTCATGTACACAGTTCTTAGTATATTCTAACTTGAAGCGTCCTCATCACTATGGGAACGCCTCTGTGTTAGAATATACTGTCGGATCTGAGTTTCACAATCTAACTCAAATCCGATGGTATATTCTAACATAGAGGCGTTCCCATGGTGATGGGGACGCTTCAAGTTAAAATATACCATCAGATTGGAGAAAACTCCGATCCGATGGTATAATCGGGACTCCTGACTTTACATTGAAAGTCAATCGGGGACGGATCCGTTTGCAATTGCACCATATTGTGTCAACGTCAAACGGATCCGTCCCCATTGACTTGCATTGTAAGTCAGGACGGATCCGTTTGGATCCGCACGGCCAGGCGGACACCAAAATGACTTTTCCTTCATGTCCGTGGATCCTCCAAAAATCAAGGAAGACCCACGGAAGAAAAAACGGTCACGGATCACGGAACAACGGAAATCCGTTTTGCGGACCGCAAAAAAAAAACGGTCGTGTACATGAGGCCTTAGTGAGAGCACTAAACAACATTTTTAGGAATACACATTTAAATGTACATTAATGCAGTGTTACCACATTACCACCAGAGGGAAGCAGAGTTTCATTTTATTTTTTTATTCTCAGTGGATCAGATTCTGCACCAAACCTGTATTGCGTCCATCAAATCTATAGCGCGCATAGAGTGAAATCTAAAAATGGTATCAGACAGAACCCTTATTGGTAGGGCAGCTGTGTGGTTCCCTAACTAGTGCACCCTTTAACCTCTACATATTTCCAGTAAGGGCTTACTAATACTTACTGAAGTCCATGACAAGTTGATAGAGCCACGAAAGACGTAGGCTTTCCTCGGATTTGGCCCTGGTAGTAACAATGTTCTCCACCCTAAAAGACAAGACAAACTCGATTATGATCATACGACAAGCATGTGCAATGCATTCTCCTCCAATATGGTGTTAACCAGTTCAGGCCTGGTATACATTAGTTAGAGGGCTTCTAAAATGTGAAATGTCGTACATGGGTATTGTACGATGCAGCATATCCTTTAATTTTGGGTAGTTCTGTCATTTTCCACCAGTAAGTGTCTTGGGTTTATTGTGTGTCCAGATACCCGTCATACTTGCTGGAACAGTGTTCCCCCCTTACAGATGTAACATATTACCCCATAGCAAGGTCAGGGGAATGGGCCTACCTCCACCTCATCTTAAATGAGCACAGCCGGAGCTAAATTTTACCCATAGTTAAATTGCAGTTAAAAAGTGTGTAATACAGTACACATAAATAGCACCGCTATACAGAATATAGAAATAACATTGCTATACCATATGCATAAATAATACAGCAATATTGTAAACATTAAAGGGCATCTGTCAGCAGTTTTGTACCTATGACACCGGCTGACCTGTTACATGTGCGCTTGGCAGCTGAAGACATCTGTGTTGGTCCCATGTTCCTATGGGCCCGCATTGCTGAGAAAGATGATGTTATAATATATGCAAATGAGCCTCTAGGAGCAACGGGGGCGTTGCCGTTACACCTAGAGGCTCAGCTCTCTCTGCAACTGCTGCTTCATCTGCACTTTGATTGACAGGGCCAAGCATGATGTTTTCACTGCCTGATCCTGTCAATTAAAGAACAGAGGGCATGGCAGTTTCAGAGACAACAGAGTCTCTAGGTGTAACGGCAACGCCCCCATTGCTCCCCACCGATCAGCTGCTTAAAAAGGCACGCTCCTATGAGCGCCTCCGCCTTCTCGCCATCCATTGTACATTCTCTCAGCTTTCCCTAGACCAGTAATGACACATTCATCTGTCACATAGCCTAGGAGGAACTCGGTTCCATAGAAGGGAATGTAGCTGAGTGCAATACCAAGCACAGCCACTATACAATGGTCGGCGCTGTGCTTGGTGAGATACGTATACAGAGTTACATGTTGCTACAATAGATAGAAACGCAATACAATTCTGTGGTAGCAAAACATCGTATATGAACAGATACGTCCTGACTAGTGTTGAGCGAAGCGAGCATCAGATGCTTCATCCGAAGTCGCTTTGTTCAAAACTTCGGAATAATAGGTACTAGTCGGAACCGAAGCAGAGTTCGGCTTCAAGTTTTAAACTGGTTTTCCACTTTAAAAATCAACTACCGAAGTTATTTAAGGAAGTCACGCGCGACTTCGTGAATAACTAAATTAGGCTCACCGGAGCCCATACATTCTAATACTGTACGGAGACTAATCTCCGTACAGTATTATTCTGACGTTTATAACGAAGCGGCTTCGGAGGAAGCATCCGAAGCTCTAGTCCTGACTATCCGTTACTAGATTTACAGATTTAGGCCCCATTCACGCGGCCGTATCCATTTTGCGGTTCCGTCGTCCGCGCTTTATTTGCGGGCCCATTGTTTCGGGCCTGTGGTCCGCATTTTGCAGACATATTATATCCTTTTTATGGAACGGACATACAGATGCGGTAAGCACACAGATGTTTCGTGTGCTTTCCCCATCCATATGTCCGTCCGCAGACGGACCACATTTTGCGGATCCACTATTTTTGGACCACAAAACATATACTGTTATGTGAATGGAGCCTAATTGAAGAGTAAGTTCAGCAAAGGTTAAAAGTTTTTTTTCCCCCCGGTTTTAAATTGAAAAATAAGCGCAATCAGCGTATAACTCAAAAGTTCTCCAACTTTCTAATATATTTTGTGTTTCAAAAGTTCACAATTTTCAAGACCTTTGCCCGATGGCAGTGAACGGATATGTTAAAAACCTGCTCCTGCGTAAGGGTATTTTCACACTTGCGTTGTTTGATTCCGGCATGCAGTTCCGTTGCCTGAACTGCCTGCCTGATCAGGCAAACCCATATGCAAACGCATATCATTTTTTCTGACTGATCAGGAATTTTTCAGACTGATCAGGATCCTGATCAGTCAGAAAAATGCCTGATCAGTCAGAAAAATGCATTGCAATACTGGATCCGTTTTTCCGGTGTCATCAGGCAAAACGGATTCAGTATTTATTTTTTCTGCCGGATCCGGATGAATGCCGGATCCGGCACTAATACATTCCTATGGAAAAAAATGCCGGATCCGGCATTCAGGCAAGTCTTCAGTTTTTTTCGCCGGAGATAAAACCGTAGCATGCTACGGTTTTCTCT
The DNA here is from genome assembly GCF_905171765.1 of Bufo bufo. Taxonomy (NCBI): domain Eukaryota; kingdom Metazoa; phylum Chordata; class Amphibia; order Anura; family Bufonidae; genus Bufo; species Bufo bufo. The sequence goes on from NC_053393.1 coordinate 519,298,907, forward strand.
TTTGCCTGATCAGTCAAAATGACTGAACTGAAGACATCCTGATGCATCCCCCATTCAGAATGCATGGGGATATGCCTGATCAGTTCTTTTCCGGTATTGAGCCCCTAGGACAGAACTCTATGCCGGAAAAGAAAAACGCTAATGTGAAAGTAGCCTAACAAATACTGCGGCATAATCAAGTTTGCTACAATGTATTAGTGTAGAGTTTTTCTCATATGTCATATAGACGCAGGGAAAACATCCTGAGTTCCCCGACTTATGGATCTGTATACCATATAGTTAGGTTATGCTGACACCAACCACCCAGTTGTATACCAAAAAAATATATACTCTTACCGCAGGTCCAGTCGATGACCTATGACTATGGATGTGTGTATATGTGATGCAAATAGCAAGTCTAAAATATATCAGTCCAGACTGCCCAAACTCATCCAACTGAAGCAAAATCCCAGCTGTGAGAAGCACAAGGTCAGGTTGTACCCCACGTTCTGATCACTCGCTGCGTGCGTGAGGGGGTCCACTGTAACAAGCAATTTACTAGGAGGACGACGGATACAATCTGGCCTCGAGAGCAGGGCTGGGTTTGTATGCGGGATCTGCATAGAGCGGAGATTGATGTCTGATGATTAAAATGGCACAATGTAAATGGCAGCTTGCTGTGCCATCTGGCCAGGAAAGACAACATGGGCAGAATCTTTGTGATAACTGCTGCTTCCTATTATCTGCAAATTGCCGACTTGAAATTAGCAGCATTAGGAACCAGACGTATAATACCTGCTCCGATAATTAAAGCAACACTACACTCTGGGGGTGGGAGGGGCGGAGCATGACACAGGAAACACCAAAAGAGAGCATCCCTGTGTCATCCTCTGTGTATGGGTTTTAGTGCAAGGTGTTCCTTTAGGCTAGGGCTACACGGCAACATTTGTTGCACGACTTCTTGACGCAAAGAAGTGGCGCACTTTTTTTTTTTTTTTTTATTGTGATAGTCAATGGTGTCACACTGCGACATGCTGCGACTGCAACACGACTGTTGCAGAAAAATCCATCCAAGTCGTGTGGTAGTCGGAGCATGTCGCAGTGAGACACCATTGACTATTATTATAAAAAATGTTGCACAACTTTGGTGCGTCATACATGTCGCAATGTAGTGCCAGCAACTTATGGTAAGGGAGGGATCCATAGATAGAAGCAGCGTCTGGGTGAGCTTGATAAAAGTGCAAGTGGCATTACAGTCTGCATAATCCTCTCATCATTATACAATGCAGCACAGTTTGGGGTTTGTTTTTGGATAGCCTAACGCTATAGTAGTAATGCCGTCAGAGTACAGGCGACGCCAAAGGATACCCCAGGCAAGGCACAATATTTTGGACTGCACATCAGACATAGTAGCTGACGCCTGTAGTGGAGGTATGTCAGGCACTGTATGGAGGTATATCTGGTACAGTAGTGGAGGTATGTCAGGCACTGTATGGAGGTATATCTGGTACAGTAGTGGAGGTATGTCAGGCACTGTATGGAGGTATATCTGGTACAGTAGTGGAGGTATGTCAGGCACTGTATGGAGGTATATCTGGTACAGTAGTGGAGGTATGTCAGGCACTGTATAGAGGTATATCTGGTACAGTAGTGGAGGTATGTCAGGCACTGTATGGAGGTATATCTGGTACAGTAGTGGAGGTATGTCAGGCACTGTATGGAGGTATATCTGGTACAGTAGTGGAGGTATGTCAGGCACTGTATGGAGGAATATCTGGTACAGTAGTGGAGGTATGTCAGGCACTGTATGGAGGTATATCTGGTACAGTAGTGGAGGTATGTCAGGCACTGTATAGAGGTATATCTGGTACAGTAGTGGAGGTATGTCAGGCACTGTATGGAGGTATATCTGGTACAGTAGTGGAGGTATGTCAGGCACTGTATAGAGGTATATCTGGTACAGTAGTGGAGGTATGTCAGGCACTGTATAGAGGTATATCTGGTACAGTAGTGGAGGTATGTCAGGCACTGTATGGAGGTATATCTGGTACAGTAGTGGAGGTATGTCAGGCACTGTATGGAGGTATATCTGGTACAGTAGTGGAGGTATGTCAGGCACTGTATAGAGGTATATCTGGTACTGTAGTGGAGGTATGTCAGGCACTGTATGGAGGTATATCTGGTACAGTAGTGGAGGTATGTCAGGCACTGTATAGAGGTATATCTGGTACAGTAGTGGAGGTATGTCAGGCACTGTATAGAGGTATATCTGGTACAGTAGTGGAGGTATGTCAGACACTGTATGGAGGAATATCTGGTACAGTAGTGGAGGTATGTCAGGCACTGTATGGAGGTATATCTGGTACAGTAGTGGAGGTATGTCAGGCACTGTATAGAGGTATATCTGGTACAGTAGTGGAGGTATGTCAGGCACTGTATAGAGGTATATCTGGTACTGTAGTGGAGGTCTGTCAGGCACTGTATGGAGGTATATCTGGTACAGTAGTGGAGGTCTGTCAGGCACTGTATAGAGGTATATCTGGTACAGTAGTGGAGGTATGTCAGGCACTGTATGGAGGTATATCTGGTACAGTAGTGGAGGTCTGTCAGGCACTGTATGGAGGTATATCTGGTACAGTAGTGGAGGTATGTCAGGCACTGTATAGAGGTATATCTGGTACAGTAGTGGAGGTATGTCAGGCACTGTATGGAGGTATATCTGGTACTGTAGTGGAGGTATGTCAGGCACTGTATAGAGGTATATCTGGTACAGTAGTGGAGGTATGTCAGGCACTGTATAGAGGTATATCTGGTACAGTAGTGGAGGTATGTCAGGCACTGTATAGAGGTATATCTGGTACAGTAGTGGAGGTATGTCAGGCACTGTATGGAGGTATATCTGGTACTGTAGTGGAGGTATGTCAGGCACTGTATGGAGGTATATCTGGTACAGTAGTGGAGGTATGTCAGGCACTGTATAGAGGTATATCTGGTACTGTAGTGGAGGTATGTCAGGCACTGTATGGAGGTATATCTGGTACAGTAGTGGAGGTATGTCAGGCACTGTATAGAGGTATATCTGGTACTGTAGTGGAGGTATGTCAGGCACTGTATAGAGGTATATCTGGTACTGTAGTGGAGGTATGTCAGGCACTGTATAGAGGTATATCTGGTACAGTAGTGGAGGTATGTCAGGCACTGTATAGAGGTATATCTGGTACTGTAGTGGAGGTATGTCAGGCACTGTATGGAGGTATATCTGGTACAGTAGTGGAGGTATGTCAGGCACTGTATAGAGGTATATCTGGTACAGTAGTGGAGGAATGTCAGGCACTGTATGGAGGTATATCTGGTACAGTAGTGGAGGTATGTCAGGCACTGTATAGAGGTATATCTGGTACAGTAGTGGAGGTATGTCAGGCACTGTATAGAGGTATATCTGGTACAGTAGTGGAGGTATGTCAGGCACTGTATGGAGGTATATCTGGTACAGTAGTGGAGGTATGTCAGGCACTGTATAGAGGTATATCTGGTACTGTAGTGGAGGTATGTCAGGCACTGTATGGAGGTATATCTGGTACAGTAGTGGAGGTATGTCAGGCACTGTATAGAGGTATATCTGGTACAGTAGTGGAGGTATGTCAGGCACTGTATAGAGGTATATCTGGTACAGTAGTGGAGGTATGTCAGGCACTGTATAGAGGTATATCTGGTACAGTAGTGGAGGTATGTCAGGCACTGTATAGAGGAATATCTGGTACAGTAGTGGAGGTATGTCAGGCACTGTATAGAGGTATATCTGGTACAGTAGTGGAGGTATGTCAGGCACTGTATAGAGGTATATCTGGTACTGTATGGAGGTATGTCAGGCACTGTATGGAGGTATATCTGGTACAGTAGTGGAGGTATATCAGGCACTGTATAGAGGTATATCTGGTACAGTAGTGGAGGTATGTCAGGCACTGTATAGAGGTATATCTGGTACTGTAGTGGAGGTATGTCAGGCACTGTATGGAGGTATATCTGGTACAGTAGTGGAGGTATGTCAGGCACTGTATAGAGGTATATCTGGTACAGTAGTGGAGGTATGTCAGGCACTGTATGGAGGTATATCTGGTACAGTAGTGGAGGTATGTCAGGCACTGTATGGAGGTATATCTGGTACAGTAGTGGAGGTCTGTCAGGCACTGTATAGAGGTATATCTGGTACAGTAGTGGAGGTATGTCAGGCACTGTATAGAGGTATATCTGGTACTGTAGTGGAGGTATGTCAGGCACTGTATGGAGGTATATCTGGTACAGTAGTGGAGGTATGTCAGGCACTGTATAGAGGTATATCTGGTACTGTAATAGAGGTATGTCAGGCACTGTATAGAGGTATATCTGGTACAGTAGTGGAGGTATGTCAGGCACTGTATAGAGGTATATCTGGTACAGTAGTGGAGGTATGTCAGGCACTGTATGGAGGTATATCTGGTACAGTAGTGGAGGTATGTCAGGCACTGTATGGAGGTATATCTGGTACAGTAGTGGAGGTATGTCAGGCACTGTATAGAGGTATATCTGGTACTGTAATAGAGGTATGTCAGGCACTGTATAGAGGTATATCTGGTACAGTAGTGGAGGTATGTCAGACACTGTATGGAGGTATATCTGGTACAGTAGTGGAGGTATGTCAGGCACTGTATGGAGGTATATCTGGTACAGTAGTGGAGGTATGTCAGGCACTGTATGGAGGTATATCTGGTACTGTAGTGGAGGTATGTCAGGCACTGTATAGAGGTATATCTGGTACAGTAGTGGAGGTATGTCAGGCACTGTATAGAGGTATATCTGGTACTGTAGTGGAGGTATGTCAGGCACTGTATAGAGGTATATCTGGTACAGTAGTGGAGGTATGTCAGGCACTGTATGGAGGTATATCTGGTACAGTAGTGGAGGTATGTCAGGCACTGTATGGAGGTATATCTGGTACAGTAGTGGAGGTATGTCAGGCACTGTATAGAGGTATATCTGGTACAGTAGTGGAGGTCTGTCAGGCACTGTATAGAGGTATATCTGGTACAGTAGTGGAGGTATGTCAGGCACTGTATGGAGGTATATCTGGTACAGTAGTGGAGGTATGTCAGGCACTGTATGGAGGTATATCTGGTACTGTAGTGGAGGTATGTCAGGCACTGTATGGAGGTATATCTGGTACAGTAGTGGAGGTATGTCAGGCACTGTATAGAGGTATATCTGGTACAGTAGTGGAGGAATGTCAGGCACTGTATGGAGGTATATCTGGTACAGTAGTGGAGGTATGTCAGGCACTGTATAGAGGTATATCTGGTACAGTAGTGGAGGTATGTCAGGCACTGTATAGAGGTATATCTGGTACAGTAGTGGAGGTATGTCAGGCACTGTATGGAGGTATATCTGGTACTGTAGTGGAGGTATGTCAGGCACTGTATGGAGGTATATCTGGTACTGTAGTGGAGGTATGTCAGGCACTGTATAGAGGTATATCTGGTACAGTAGTGGAGGTATGTCAGGCACTGTATAGAGGTATATCTGGTACAGTAGTGGAGGTATGTCAGGCACTGTATGGAGGTATATCTGGTACAGTAGTGGAGGTATGTCAGGCACTGTATGGAGGTATATCTGGTACAGTAGTGGAGGTATGTCAGGCACTGTATAGAGGTATATCTGGTACAGTAGTGGAGGTATGTCAGGCACTGTATAGAGGTATATCTGGTACAGTAGTGGAGGTCTGTCAGGCACTGTATAGAGGTATATCTGGTACAGTAGTGGAGGTCTGTCAGGCACTGTATAGAGGTATATCTGGTACAGTAGTGGAGGTATGTCAGGCACTGTATGGAGGTATATCTGGTACAGTAGTGGAGGTATGTCAGGCACTGTATGGAGGTATATCTGGTACTGTAGTGGAGGTATGTCAGGCACTGTATGGAGGTATATCTGGTACAGTAGTGGAGGTATGTCAGGCACTGTATGGAGGTATATCTGGTACAGTAGTGGAGGAATGTCAGGCACTGTATGGAGGTATATCTGGTACAGTAGTGGAGGTATGTCAGGCACTGTATAGAGGTATATCTGGTACAGTAGTGGAGGTATGTCAGGCACTGTATAGAGGTATATCTGGTACAGTAGTGGAGGTATGTCAGGCACTGTATGGAGGTATATCTGGTACAGTAGTGGAGGTATGTCAGGCACTGTATAGAGGTATATCTGGTACTGTAGTGGAGGTATGTCAGGCACTGTATGGAGGTATATCTGGTACAGTAGTGGAGGTATGTCAGGCACTGTATAGAGGTATATCTGGTACAGTAGTGGAGGTATGTCAGGCACTGTATAGAGGTATATCTGGTACAGTAGTGGAGGTATGTCAGGCACTGTATAGAGGAATATCTGGTACAGTAGTGGAGGTATGTCAGGCACTGTATAGAGGTATATCTGGTACTGTAGTGGAGGTATGTCAGGCACTGTATGGAGGTATATCTGGTACAGTAGTGGAGGTATGTCAGGCACTGTATAGAGGTATATCTGGTACAGTAGTGGAGGTATGTCAGGCACTGTATAGAGGTATATCTGGTACAGTAGTGGAGGTATGTCAGGCACTGTATGGGGGAATATCTGGTACAGTAGTGGAGGTATGTCAGGCACTGTATAGAGGTATATCTGGTACAGTAGTGGAGGTATGTCAGGCACTGTATAGAGGTATATCTGGTACAGTAGTGGAGGTATGTCAGGCACTGTATAGAGGTATATCTGGTACTGTAATAGAGGTATGTCAGGCACTGTATAGAGGTATATCTGGTACAGTAGTGGAGGTATGTCAGACACTGTATGGAGGTATATCTGGTACAGTAGTGGAGGTATGTCAGGCACTGTATAGAGGTATATCTGGTACAGTAGTGGAGGTATGTCAGGCACTGTATGGAGGTATATCTGGTACTGTAGTGGAGGTATGTCAGGCACTGTATAGAGGTATATCTGGTACAGTAGTGGAGGTATGTCAGGCACTGTATGGAGGTATATCTGGTACAGTAGTGGAGGTATGTCAGGCACTGTATGGAGGTATATCTGGTACAGTAGTGGAGGTATGTCAGGCACTGTATAGAGGTATATCTGGTACAGTAGTGGAGGTATGTCAGGCACTGTATAGAGGTATATCTGGTACTGTAGTGGAGGTATGTCAGGCACTGTATAGAGGTATATCTGGTACAGTAGTGGAGGTATGTCAGGCACTGTATAGAGGTATATCTGGTACTGTAGTGGAGGTATGTCAGGCACTGTATAGAGGTATATCTGGTACTGTAGTTGAGGTATGTCAGGCACTGTATGGAGGTATATCTGGTACTGTAGTGGAGGTATGTCAGGCACTGTATAGAGGTATATCTGGTACTGTAGTGGAGGTATGTCAGGCACTGTATAGAGGTATATCTGGTACAGTAGTGGAGGTATGTCAGGCACTGTATAGAGGTATATCTGGTACAGTAGTGGAGGTATGTCAGGCACTGTATAGAGGTATATCTGGTACAGTAGTGGAGGTATGTCAGGCACTGTATAGAGGTATATCTGGTACTGTAGTGGAGGTATGTCAGGCACTGTATGGAGGTATATCTGGTACAGTAGTGGAGGTATGTCAGGCACTGTATGGAGGTATATCTGGTACAGTAGTGGAGGTATGTCAGGCACTGTATGGAGGAATATCTGGTACAGTAGTGGAGGTCTGTCAGGCACTGTATAGAGGTATATCTGGTACAGTAGTGGAGGTATGTCAGGCACTGTATAGAGGTATATCTGGTACTGTAGTGGAGGTATGTCAGGCACTGTATAGAGGTATATCTGGTACTGTAGTGGAGGTATGTCAGGCACTGTATAGAGGTATATCTGGTACTGTAGTGGAGGTATGTCAGGCACTGTATGGAGGTATATGTGGTACAGTAGTGGAGGTATGTCAGGCACTGTATGGAGGTATATCTGGTACAGTAGTGGAGGTATGTCAGGCACTGTATGGAGGAATATCTGGTACAGTAGTGGAGGTCTGTCAGGCACTGTATAGAGGTATATCTGGTACAGTAGTGGAGGTATGTCAGGCACTGTATAGAGGTATATCTGGTACTGTAGTGGAGGTCTGTCAGGCACTGTATAGAGGTATATCTGGTACAGTAGTGGAGGTATGTCAGGCACTGTATAGAGGTATATCTGGTACAGTAGTGGAGGTATGTTAGGCACTGTATAGAGGTATATCTGGTACAGTAGTGGAGGTATGTCAGGCACTGTATGGAGGAATATCTGGTACAGTAGTGGAGGTATGTCAGGCACTGTATGGAGGTATATCTGGTACAGTAGTGGAGGTATGTCAGGCACTGTATAGAGGTATATCTGGTACTGTAGTGGAGGTATGTCAGGCACTGTATGGAGGTATATCTGGTACAGTAGTGGAGGTATGTCAGGCACTGTATAGAGGTATATCTGGTACTGTAGTGGAGGTATGTCAGGCACTGTATAGAGGTATATCTGGTACTGTAGTGGAGGTATGTCAGGCACTGTATGGGGGAATATCTGGTACAGTAGTGGAGGTATGTCAGGCACTGTATGGAGGTATATCTGGTACAGTAGTGGAGGTATGTCAGGCACTGTATAGAGGTATATCTGGTACAGTAGTGGAGGTATGTCAGGCACTGTATAGAGGTATATCTGGTACAGTAGTGGAGGTATGTCAGGCACTGTATAGAGGTATATCTGGTACAGTAGTGGAGGAATGTCAGGCACTGTATGGAGGTATATCTGGTACAGTAGTGGAGGAATGTCAGGCACTGTATAGAGGTATATCTGGTACTGTAGTGGAGGTATGTCAGGCACTGTATAGAGGTATATCTGGTACAGTAGTGGAGGTATGTCAGGCACTGTATAGAGGTATATCTGGTACAGTAGTGGAGGTATGTCAGGCACTGTATGGAGGTATATCTGGTACTGTAGTGGAGGTATGTCAGGCACTGTATAGAGGTATATCTGGTACAGTAGTGGAGGTATGTCAGGCACTGTATAGAGGTATATCTGGTACAGTAGTGGAGGTATGTCAGGCACTGTATGGAGGTATATCTGGTACAGTAGTGGAGGTATGTCAGGCACTGTATGGAGGAATATCTGGTACAGTAGTGGAGGTATGTCAGGCACTGTATAGAGGTATATCTGGTACTGTAGTGGAGGTATGTCAGGCACTGTATAGAGGTATATCTGGTACAGTAGTGGAGGTATGTCAGGCACTGTATGGAGGTATATCTGGTACAGTAGTGGAGGTATGTCAGGCACTGTATGGAGGTATATCTGGTACAGTAGTGGAGGTATGTCAGGCACTGTATGGAGGTATATCTGGTACAGTAGTGGAGGTATGTCAGGCACTGTATAGAGGTATATCTGGTACAGTAGTGGAGGTATGTCAGGCACTGTATAGAGGTATATCTGGTACTGTAGTGGAGGTATGTCAGGCACTGTATAGAGGTATATCTGGTACAGTAGTGGAGGTATGTCAGGCACTGTATAGAGGTATATCTGGTACAGTAGTGGAGGTATGTCAGGCACTGTATAGAGGTATATCTGGTACAGTAGTGGAGGTATGTCAGGCACTGTATGGAGGTATATCTGGTACTGTAGTGGAGGTATGTCAGGCACTGTATAGAGGTATATCTGGTACAGTAGTGGAGGTATGTCAGGCACTGTATAGAGGTATATCTGGTACAGTAGTGGAGGTATGTCAGGCACTGTATGGAGGTATATCTGGTACTGTAGTGGAGGTATGTCAGGCACTGTATAGAGGTATATCTGGTACAGTAGTGGAGGTATGTCAGGCACTGTATAGAGGTATATCTGGTACAGTAGTGGAGGTATGTCAGGCACTGTATAGAGGAATATCTGGTACAGTAGTGGAGGTATGTCAGGCACTGTATAGAGGTATATCTGCTACAGTAGTGGAGGTATGTCAGGCACTGTATAGAGGTATATCTGGTACTGTAGTGGAGGTATGTCAGGCACTGTATAGAGGTATATCTGGTACAGTAGTGGAGGTATGTCAGGCACTGTATAGAGGTATATCTGGTACAGTAGTGGAGGTATGTCAGGCACTGTATAGAGGTATATCTGGTACAGTAGTGGAGGTATGTCAGGCACTGTATAGAGGTATATCTGGTACTGTAGTGGAGGTATGTCAGGCACTGTATAGAGGTATATCTGGTACAGTAGTGGAGGTATGTCAGGCACTGTATGGAGGTATATCTGGTACAGTAGTGGAGGTATGTCAGGCACTGTATGGAGGTATATCTGGTACAGTAGTAGAGGTATGTCAGGCACTGTATAGAGGTATATCTGGTACAGTAGTGGAGGTATGTCAGGCACTGTATGGAGGTATATCTGGTACAGTAGTGGAGGTATGTCAGGCACTGTATGGAGGTATATCTGGTACAGTAGTGGAGGTATGTCAGGCACTGTATAGAGGTATATCTGGTACTGTAGTGGAGGTATGTCAGGCACTGTATAGAGGTATATCTAGTACTGTAGTGGAGGTATGTCAGGCACTGTATAGAGGTATATCTGGTACTGTAGTGGAGGTATGTCAGGCACTGTATAGAGGTATATCTGGTACAGTAGTGGAGGTATGTCAGGCACTGTATAGAGGAATATCTGGTACAGTAGTGGAGGTATGTCAGGCACTGTATAGAGGTATATCTGGTACAGTAGTGGAGGTATGTCAGGCACTGTATAGAGGTATATCTGGTACTGTAGTGGAGGTATGTCAGGCACTGTATAGAGGTATATCTGGTACAGTAGTGGAGGTATGTCAGGCACTGTATAGAGGTATATCTGGTACAGTAGTGGAGGTATGTCAGGCACTGTATAGAGGTATATCTGGTACAGTAGTGGAGGTATGTCAGGCACTGTATAGAGGTATATCTGGTACTGTAGTGGAGGTATGTCAGGCACTGTATAGAGGTATATCTGGTACTGTAGTGGAGGTATGTCAGGCACTGTATAGAGGTATATCTGGTACAGTAGTGGAGGTATGTCAGGCACTGTATGGAGGTATATCTGGTACAGTAGTGGAGGTATGTCAGGCACTGTATAGAGGTATATCTGGTACAGTAGTGGAGGTATGTCAGGCACTGTATGGAGGTATATCTGGTACAGTAGTGGAGGTATGTCAGGCACTGTATAGAGGTATATCTGGTACTGTAGTGGAGGTATGTCAGGCACTGTATAGAGGTATATCTGGTACTGTAGTGGAGGTATGTCAGGCACTGTATAGAGGTATATCTGGTACAGTAGTGGAGGTATGTCAGGCACTGTATAGAGGTATATCTGGTACTGTAGTGGAGGTATGTCAGGCACTGTATAGAGGTATATCTGGTACTGTAGTGGAGGTATGTCAGGCACTGTATGGAGGTATATCTGGTACAGTAGTGGAGGTATGTCAGGCACTGTATGGAGGTATATCTGGTACTGTAGTGGAGGTATGTCAGGCACTGTATAGAGGTATATCTGGTACAGTAGTGGAGGTATGTCAGGCACTGTATAGAGGTATATCTGGTACAGTAGTGGAGGTATGTCAGGCACTGTATGGAGGTATATCTGGTACAGTAGTGGAGGTATGTCAGGCACTGTATAGAGGTATATCTGGTACTGTAGTGGAGGTATGTCAGGCACTGCATTTCTTTGGCAGTAATTCTGGAAGGCACCAGAGTTTTAGCTGCCCATAAACTATAGATAGCGGTCTCACACAAACGCCCCTTTGGCCGACAGCTATACCTCTCAACACACCCAAACACATGCACACATGGCTGTGCTGAGTATGCATGTATTTGCCATGGGGAGAAGCATCAACATGCCCGATTCTTCTCTTCACCAACATCTGCCGTCACAGGACAGTCTGGTGAACCCCCATACACGTAGATGGCCGGTTGATCCTTCTGAATAGGAGAACTCAGCTCACATTTACCTAATGTGTATGGGCACCAAGAACGTATAGGGTCATGTGAGGCTGGCACTCTGTTCATGGCAGATCAATGGCTTACTATTAGGATCTAATCTTCCGGCCCGGATACAAACCATGTCCTGTATAGTATTACTAGTCCTAATAGAATAAGCTGGAGCGGATGAGAAAGCCTCAGAGATACCATCCATCATCTGCCTCAAAGTTTGTAGAGGACTGTTCTGAAGTTTGGCCAGGTTCCCAGCTTGTCGGGTGAGCACTTACCCTGCACCACAAGAGCATTCGTCTCCACTGATGACTTATATTGAAAGCGTACGGTCACATTAGTCCGATTTTATCTATGTGATCCATAGCACAACGTAGATCAGAAGATGCCCTGTAAGGCCCCTTTCACACCCGCTCGGGTGCAATGGGTGACATGAACGGATAGCACCCGCACTGAATCCGGACCCATTCATTCATTTCAATGGTCTGTGTTACATAAGCGTTTTTTTCACGCATCAGTTCTGCGTTGCATGAAAAACGCAACATGTTCTATATTCTGTGTTTTTCACTCAGCCCTGGCCCCATAGAAGTGAATAGAGCTTCAGTGAAAAACGCATCGCATCTAGAAGCAATTGCGGATGCAATGCGTTTTTCACTAATGGTTGCTAGGAGATGTTGTTTGTAAACCTTCAGTTTTTTATCACGCGCGTGAAAAACGCATCAAAAACGCATTGTCCCCGCGCGGAAAAAAAAGGAACGCAATCGCAGACAAAACTGACTGAACTTGCTTGCAAAATGGTGCGAGTTTCACTGAACACAACCTGAACGCATCCGGACCTAATCCGTCACGCTCGTGTGAAAGAGGCCTAAGATCTGCGAGCTGCGCTGCTTTCAGCCATTATGGCTTTACATGCACTCAGGTGGTACCTCCAATGTAAGGCTGCATGCACATGATAGTGAAAAACGGACATGTGATGTACATTTTTTTAACGGCCATCACACGTCTGTTTTAAGACCAATGGTAGTCTATGGGGTTATTCAGAAAAACGGACGTAAAAAAATAGAACATGTTCTATCTTGTCCGTTTTTCACTGACAGACTGCCCCGATACAATTGAATGGGTCAATTTTTAACGTCCGTTTCTCAGAAAGGCATCAGTGAAATAAACGTCCGTTTTTAATGGACGTTTTTTTTCACGGTCGTGTGCACGTAGCCTTTCTCCCATAAAGAAAAGTCTCCCCGGCATGGTACGGTTTGTCACTCAATCCATCATATCTAGGCTTCTGGTGAGGGATGCTCTGGAGAAGCCCTTTAACCTTTTCAGGACCAGGCAAGTTTTTTCATTTTCATTTTTTACTCCCAGCCTTCCCAAAGCCATAACTTTTAAATTTGTAGAAAGTTGTACTTTCTAATGGCACCATTTATGGCTGCATACAATGTAGTGGGAAGCGAGAAAAAAAAACAAATTGGTGGAAATTATAAAAACAAAAACACAATTCCGCCAAAGTTTTATGGGTTTTGTTTTTACAGCGTTCACTATGCGGTAAAACTGACCTCTTGCTTTCATTCTCTGAGTTAGTACGATTACAAGAATACCACATAGGTTTAGTTTCTTTTTGGGTTTTAATACTGGAAAAAAATAAAAACTTTGGAAGAAAAAGATTTTTTTTCTGTGCATCGCCATACTCTGACCCCAAAACCTTTTTTATTCTTATGTGTACGGAGATGTTTGAGGGCTCATTTTTTGCCAAGCGATCTGTACTTTTCCCTGTTTCGCCGTTTATATTATTAATAGTACAGGCGTTTTCGCATGCGGCGATGCCCATGATGTTTATTTTTTTAATTGTTTATGTATTTTTATATTAATTTTGGGGAAAGGGGGGTAATTTAAATATATAATTTATTTTTTTCAACTTTTTAATAGTTTCCCTAGGGAACCTTAAACATTCATTAGATAGATTTTCTTATAGACTCCAATGCATTAGCATTGGAGTCTATCAGGATTACACTATGTTCTTATGGAGCCCTGCCACAGGCATGCTCTCCATAGGAGTCTATGTGCGGCAGCCTCAGATCATTGAGGAATACAGAGGCTGCCGCACACACTCCGACTCCCCCCGATCCTCGTTATCGTCGTTCATATACATTAGTCTCGGGTGTTTGCTGTTTCAAGCTATGGCGTCCACTACGCTCGTAACAGGCTTTATCTTTAAAGGGCTTCTGTCACCCCCCCCCCCAAACAGCAATTTTCAGTATTGGACTTAATAAAATTACTAATGTACGCAGAGTCCATATATACCCCTCTTACCTCTGGCTGTGCTATAAATTCTTTAAAAATAGTACTTTTGTGATATGCAAATTTCTTCACTACCAGCAAGTTGGGCGGTTACTTGCTGGTAGCCTCCACATCCTCGGTCTAAAAAAACGCCCCCTCCTCCACTTGATTGACAGGGCCAGCGAGCGCTCTCCTCCTCTCTCTGGCCCTCTCTGCCCATAAAATCCCGCACCTGCGCCGTACCGGTCCTCATTCAGCACAGGCGCTCTGAGAGAAGGACGCTTCTGCGCCGATGACGTCAGCCTAACCCCGATGCTTCTTTTCCGGGTGTAGGCTGACTTCATCGGCGCAGGTGCACTGAGGAAGGAGCGGGCAAGCAAGCGTCCTTCTCTCAGAGCGCCTGCGCCGAATGAGGACCGGTACGCGCAGGTGCAGGATTTTATGGGCAGAGAGGGCCAGAGAAAGGAGGAGAGCGCTCACTGGCCCTGTCAATCAAGTGGAGGAGGGGGCGTTTTTTTAGACCGGATGCGGCGGCTACCAGCAAGTCCGCCCAACTTGCTGGTAGTGAAGAAATTTGCATATCACAAAAGTACTATTTTTAAAGAATTTATAGCACAGCCAGAGGTAAGAGGGGTATATATGGACTCTGCGTACATTAGCAATTATATTAAGTCCAATAATGAAAATTGCTGTTTGGGGGGTGACAGAAGACCTTTAAACCCCCCACAGGCAACTGAATTTTACAGTCGAGCAGCGGGAAGGGGTTAAGTTTAACGATTTTTTTGGAAGCTGGATGACCACCAATATGGTAGCCATTGTAGTTTCCTCTTCCGTTAAGTTCCTAAAAATTCTATAAGACTTGTGGTATATTGGTGGCATATATCTTATAGATTCATTTTTCTTCCGTGAAAAGCTCCATCGCAGAAAATAGTCGGATATTGTTAAGATATTCCATCACATTGACTAGTGAGGGACCCCCAGAATCCTGAGTTTGATCTTTTTCCCTGCAGGGAAGTGATGTGCACCCCTATTCAGGGACCCCCACAGATCAGTAAGTGATGGCATATCCTATTCATATGCTATCCCTTTAAAGGGAGCCTGTCAGCAGGAAATGCACTGATAAAGCAAACATAATGCCTTGTAGGGCTAGCATAGCTGAATGTAATGTGATCCGTTGCTTCATTCTGGAGGAAAACTACCTTTGATTCATATGTAAATGAGCAGTTAAGTGCACAGAGGGCGGGGCCATACCATTTTGTGCATTCTTGCTCCTCCAGCATCCTCTGCCAGGCCCCCCCCCCCCCTCCTTCTTGATTGACAAGGCCAGGCAAGATGACTGTGTGGGAACCTGGACCTGTCAGTCAAGAAGGGGAGAGATGGTCTGGCAGAGGAGGCAGGAGGAGCAAGGATGCACAGAGTGACTTGGACCCGCTCTCGGTGCACTTACCTGCTCTTCTGCATATGGATTAAAAGTACTTTACCCCCGATTTATCAAGACCGGTATGTGCTATTTTGGTCTTGATAGGGACTGCGCTCAGAGAGCGCCAGAAATTAAATGCTGCTCGGAGCGGCTGTAGATTTTAGTTCTTGTTTTTCCCAGTTAGTGGCGTTAATAAGTGATAACTATGTTGGAACCGATCTTCCCCCCCCCCCCCCCCCCCCCCCCCCGACCGTGCACCATCCTCACTGCATCCCTTTTTCGGAAACCTGATGAGGCTGTGTAAAAATGCCAGTTGTGACATCATTTAAAAACTGGGTTTTGCAACTTTTTATTGCCAGAAAACTGGCGAAGGGGACATGATAAATTCCCCTCATTGTGTCTGGTGTTACAGTGACTTTCCTGGCAACAGGCTCCTTTTAAAGCAATTGTCTCAAGAAGACATATGTCCAATTAGAGAATTTGGACATCACAGAGCATAGAGGGGATGTCTTCCCTTCTCTGGTCGCATGAGCAACATGTATAATATAGCACAATGACGTGTGTGACCGCCAATTGGGATAAGACATCTAGACTTCATTGGTTACTCATAGCAACCAATCACAGCGCAGCTTTCATTTCTCAAAGTGCTATGGAAAAGTGAAACCCGAGCTGTGATTAGTTGCTTCGGGAGACAGTGAGGGAGATTGATCAAAACTGGTGTAAAAGAAAACTGGCTTAGCAACCAATCAGAATCCACCTTTCATATTTCAGAGCTTCTTTGAAAAATGAAAGGTGCAATCCAATTGGTTGCTATGGGCAACTAAGCAAGTTTTCCTTTACACCAGTTTTAATAACTCTCCCCCATTATATCTGTTATTAACCAGTTTTGATCGATCTGTCTAAACTCTCTAGTGGCTGGAGATTTTTCCACATTTTCAATAATGTTCCTTATTTCTTTCTACTGCACTGACTTTCCACATGAAATTAAAAGCTATTTACGATAACCTTTTCAATACATTTTCCAGCCATACGTTTTCCTTCATTTTACTGACCACCAGTTATGATTTTATAAATTTCCAACATTTTTTTAAATCCGTTTTATGGATTACCTCTGACTGTACATTGCAGTTGATAAGTTATGAACAAACAGGGCCCCGGGAACGCCCCAGTCTAGACAGGGGCACCCATTTGTGGGCAGTGCTTACACAAGCCCCTCCCATTTTGGCCTAAGACAAAAATTGCAGGGACTGTCTCTGAAAATCAGGGACAATCCCTGCAAATTTGGAACTGCTGGGAACTATGCTGATTGGGGTCATACTAACATTTTTATATGAAGTTTGCATCCATTTTTCTTCTTGGTGTTGCATGTATTTACATCAAATGTGTATTTGAAGCCGCATTCACACTGACAAAATGGGTCCACATCCTTTCCGCAATTTTGCAGAACGGGTGCAGACCCATTCATTTTCAATGGGGCCGCAAAAGATGCAGACAGCACACCGTGTGCTGTCAGCATCCGCACTTCCATTCCGCGGACCCACAAAAAAAAATAGAACATGTCCTATACTTGTCCGCAGCCACGGACAAGACGGACAAGAAAAGGCATTTCTTTTATAGTGCTGGCCATGTGCAGTCTGCAAAATGCGGAACGCACATAGCCGGTGTCCATGTTTTGCGGATGTGCAATTTGCAGACCGCAAAACAGTTGCGGACATGTGAATGGACCCTTAACCACAAAATAGAGGATATCTATCAGATCAGTGGGGTCCTACTGCTGGGACTCCAACCAATCACGAGAACAGGGGTCCCTGGGGTCGGGCATGCGGATTGCCCCTCCATACATTTCCATTGCATAGTTGCCAACAGTCCCGAATTCGCAGGGACTGTCCCTGATTTTCAGAGGCAGTCCCAGCAAATTAAGGCTTTCCAGGACCAAAAACGGGTGGTGCTTCTGGAGACTCCACCCATAAGTAGATTGCTGCCAAGCCCAACCAAGACATTCTCGGGGGCAGGGATTACATTCCCCAAATTTACCAACTACAACGTTGGTAACTGCGCCGTACATTTTTATGGGACCTGCCAGAAATAGCTGAGCGCTTGTACTCGCCTGTCTCTGGTAGTCCCATACAGAGGAACTTGAAATGACCGGAATACCCCCTTCAAGGGCATTTGATGACATTTACACTGCCGGGCCCTGTCAAAGTGGAGAGGACGCGGCAGTTGCAGAGAGAGCAGAGCCTCTAGGTGTAATCGTAACGCCCTCGTTGCTCTTAGGCTACTTTCACACTAGCGTTGTTTTAATCCGGCGTTCAATTCCGACACCGGAACTGCCCGCCGGATCCGGAAAAACGTGTGAAAACGGATTACATTTGAATCCTGATCAGGATTTTGATCACAATGAAAAAATGCATTGGAAAAAACGGATCCGCCATTTAGGGACTTTAACTTTTTTTTCACATTTTTCGGGTTTAACATGCAAAAGCCGGATCCGTTTTGACTGAACACACAGTGCCAGATCCGGCGTTAATGCAAGTCAATGGGGAAAAGGCCTGATCCGGCGTTCAGTCAAAGTGTTCAGGCTTTTTGGCCGGAGGTAAAAATACTGCATGCTACGTTTTTCTGAAAAGCCTGATCAGTCAAAAAGACTGAACTGAAGACATCCTGATGCATCCTGAAGAACTGACTCTCCATTCAGAATGCATGGGGATAAAACTGATCAGTTCTTTTCCGGATTTGAGTCCCTAGGACGGAACTCAGCGCCGGAAAAGAAAAACGCTAGTGTGAAAGTACCCTTAGAGGCTCATTTGCATATAATAAAACATCTTTCTCAGCAATGCGGGCACATATGAACATTTACCAACATAGATGTCTTCAGCTGCCAAGAGCACATGTGACAGGTCAGCCGGTGTCATAGGTACAGATCTGCTGACAGATGCCCTTTAATGAAAAGAAAAAAAAAGACTAAAGTCCATCACAATAAAAGATGATCAGGTGCTAAATAAAACTTTACTTTTATTGGTTCATTAAAAACAGAAGAACCGCATATCCAAATCACAGGAACCTCAGTAATTGAATCTGACGCGTTTCTGAACGATATAGAAATGCGTCAGAGTGAATTACTGAGGTTTCTGCGATTCGGATATGCGTTTTTTCTGCTTTTAATGAACCAATAAAGGTCAGATTTTACGTAATTCTGGATCATCTTTTACTGTGAATTTTCTGAAGCCACTGAAGCTGGCTCTCATTTCGTGCACCAAACACAAAGTAATCTGACCACATTGGGGCAGATTTACTAATAGTGTTGTACTTTGCATGAATCACAGTCTTAATATTAGACATATCTACTATTCTGATGTATGGACCTTTTATAAATTTGGAGTATTGTGCTCTTGCGCCAAAACTGGCTAGTCTACGTTAACACCACCTATAAGTAGGCGTAACTTCACCACAAAAGTGCGCCAAAATTTTGGCACATTTTGTGCATTAAGGCCATGCCCCCTTTTGCTGTGAAACCACACCCCTTACCAGATGATCGGGTGTAAAATGATAAAAAATAAAAATAAAGAGTGTAAACTAGTAAATGTGATGCAAAGCAAGCACTGGCACATTTTCAGTAGTAAATCTGTGTTTTTCTAATAAAGTCCATCAGTTTATTATATCGCTAGTTGCATCCCATAGGGTTTAAAGGGGTGCTCCTCTGTAGACAATCCATTTATGTTAGAAGGGCACCTATACAATAAGGTGATGACAAATGAAAAATGAACTGGCTGAAAAAAAATTCATGTGTAGCCAATAAAAAAACAAAAAAAAAAACACAAATGCCATTTTTACATCTACCCAAAAAAAATAAAAATTTAAAAAATTTAAAATACGTGAAGGAATCCTAAAGAGGACGTTTCATCGCTTCGGACATGTCTGTTATCGTAAACTCTCAATAAAATGGCAGTCGTGGAATATTTGTTCTCATAACTTCCCTTGCCAAAAGGGTGTGTCCCTACACAGTCTGCACTGAATAGACAATGTCCGAGTGTGTAGGGACACCCGCTTGCAACTAGAAATACCCAGTTGCCAATTAATTCATACATTTTTAGGAGGTTTAAAGAGGAATGAGGAATAAAATTACTAAAACAGACGTGTGCTGAGAGGTTCCCGTTAAAGGGATTGTCCCGCGAAAAATAGTTTTCAAAACAGCACCTGAATATGAATTTTGTAATTGCATGTAATTAAAACGTTTGCATAGCCACTGAGTTATTTAATAAAAAATGTATCTGTATAGCGCCACCTGCTGTTTGTTTGTATTCTTATTCCTTTGTCCTGCTCACTGAGATGGCCGCACATGCTCAGTTTCCTCTTTCAACTGCCTCCTGAGCTGTGATAGGGAGAGCATGGACACGCCTCCTGCGCTGTGATAGGGAGAGCATGGACACGCCTCCTGAGCTGTGATAGGGAGAGCATGGACACGCCCCCTGAGCTGATAGGGAGAGCATGGACACGCCCCCTGAGCTGCAGCAGAAAAGACACTCCCCTTGAGCTGTCAGCTTCATATAAATCTAGCAGAGCAATGAATGGAGAGATCTCTGGATCCATGTGAGGTGCAGGGCTGGTTCTAGCTTTGTTAGAAAGAGATTGTCATGTACGATATGGAGTCTGATTTTCATGTTTACATTAATCATGGGATAACCCCTTTAAGTATTTTAGGGAAGGCACTTTTTGGTGGAGTACATATAGGACCAATATGCTCATATGCATCAGTAATGTGAATTCTATGCGGTTTGCCTATTGAATGGGGATTGTTCTCCCAGCCAGCATGACATCACTGGACCCCTGCAGCAGAGTGACTGGCGGCCTTTTCATTCCTCAAGTCGCTCCCTTTCCTCTTCAAGGTATTTTTGTTCTTCCATCCTTTGAGGCCCATTGAGGAGTTCACTACCAGTCAGCTCACGTCCCTCTGCCTGGTGCAAGAGGAATTCTGCAAAATGAATGGGATTCAGTACAGATCAGACTGGCAGGGATCTGAATGCACCACGAGGGATTAGGTCTGCTAAGGAATATAGGTTAAAAAGAGACGAAGCGTCCTACGATCTCACAATGGTAATAATGTAAATGGGCGTGATGGGAAGGAAC
Organism: Bufo bufo; assembly: GCF_905171765.1. NCBI lineage: Eukaryota > Metazoa > Chordata > Amphibia > Anura > Bufonidae > Bufo > Bufo bufo. The sequence continues at coordinate 519,319,679 of NC_053393.1, forward strand.
GGACACAGCAACACACAAAGACATTTTAAAAGGGTCACAAATGGGCAGCTACCATGCACTAGGGGTTTTCAAATGTGACATTTCTGAATTTCCCTGGCCAAGCGGTATTATCCTGACCACATATTGATTGAATTGACGATTCCTTATCAGGGGCGTGCCCAGATCTCATGGAGCCCAATAGCAAAACCTATGGGCCCCCAACCCAACTGGTTTAACGGTATGTGTACATCAAACACTCAGATTTCTGATAAATTACGTGTAAGACATTTTTTAATTTAAAAAAAGTAAAAAAAATAATGTTCTGCCACTTTAATTTTATTAGACTTCTATGTTGAAAAAAGGTGCTTCATATATATGGGGCTCATGCTCGCCACAATGTATTACATGAATGTATGTGCACCACCCAACTGGTATAAATACACTGATAAACCCCCATACAGCTCTATGTCTGTGGCCTCCTTTATACAGTGTATTATAAAACGGTCTGCCTGAAGCCACCACTAGGGGGAGCTCCGCGCATAGGAATTTATGCAGTATTCCCTGAGTTTAAAGGGGTTATTCCCATCTGGGACTTGGATAGCATATTGCTAGGTCCCACCTCTGAGACCCGCACCTACCTCTAAAATGGGCCCCTGAAAGGGAAGGAGAGCGCACCACGCATGCGCGGTGTGCTCTCAATTCATTTCTATGTCGATATGCCGCCAATGTCTCAGATGAGACAACCCCTTTACGGAAGCTGTAAATAATCTCTTTGCACTCCCCCTAGTGGTGGCTTGTGGAGATGCAGTAAATCTAGATGGGGAAGAGGAGAAGCAGTTCAGCAGTGGCCTGCCTCCATGGTGGGTAGGCCACTGTGCTTGGTCATAACCTCCTGCTACTGGGGATCAGCTGTAATCTGTGGAGTAACGAGGCAGCAAGTGTTCAATTTCAATGCAGTGCCAGAAACTTTGTAGCAACACAACTTATTGGCAAGGGGAATGGTAACGCTCAGTGTTCCTTTATTAATACATTTCCAGGAGTAGTAACAGAGGAGCAACCATGCAGAATTCTAAGAAAAGATGCTGCAGAATTATTATTTCATGGGGAATGCAATTAGTTACTAAACCAGACGTGTCAGAGGGACGACGGATCTATTATTCAGGCATATTAGGCAGAAACGTTTTCTCAGGAGTTATCACTGCCCTGTTAAGACAAGATCTATTCATATTTCATGAGCTTCGTACACCGTGTCTCCAGATCTTTGCCAATGCCTGGCACACTATTTTTAATTATTTTTTTTAAACAAATTCTATAGAAAAAAAAAGCCGTAAATCCTATGTATTTCCATAGAACATTTTAATATTACGTTCCTTCTGCTCTGTAGCGGTCTAGATATTACGGATTCATTTTTTGAAAAAAAAAACCCACCTTAAATCTTGGAGGAACGGCAAAACTGATGCATTGTTCTATCCCTTGTGCGGGGCCTGTGGGGGTGGGGCATGACACCAGGGTTCAAGTATGCAAATTAGCTCTCCTCCAAAAGGAAGAAAACTGTCTCTCTACTGCCACCAGTTCCCTGCTTTCTACCACTTTTCTGCATTCTTGAGGAGAGCTAATTTGCATAAGTTTTTTCCATAGAGCAGGGATGCACAACAACCTGCAGCCCTCCGGCTGTTGAAAAACTACAACTCCCAGCATGCCTGGACAGCCTAGAGATATTAGGGCATGCTGGGAGTAGTAGTTTTGCAACAGCTGGAGGGCCACAGGTTGAGCATCCCTGCCCATAGAGCATTGCCTGTAATACATGATACTGCAGCAGGATCTCCTCAAGGAGGACCAGTACTCCTCAGAATAAGTGCTTCAAGAACAACAAAGTGAGAATCTGCTTCATGTTCCCCTCCCCCTTTTAGGACCTGCACTAGGTATAACACAATCAGAAGAGAAGAGGCTGGATATGGCATCGCCTGACCTTGGCTTTAGCGAGAACATTCAATACTGGAAGGGATCGAGGAAGAGTGTGTTGTAACACTGGTAAAATCTGCAACGTGGTTCACACGGTACAGTTTGACCATCATTTTTGGATGAAATGCAGACTAAAGGGGTTGTCCCGAGGAAAATATACAGCAGTATTCAAACCAGCCCCTGGATCTAAATATTTTTGTAATTGCATGTAATTCAAAATTTTGTATAGCCACCGAGTTATTCGGTATAATGTATCTGTACAGCGCCACCTGCTGTTTGTTCTTTTCCTTATTTCTCTGTCCACCTCACTGAGGTGGACACACATGTTCAGTTCCATCCTTCAACTGCCTTCTGAGCTATGCTAGAGAGAGAGCTGCTGCAGAAAGGAGATGCCTCCTTGAGCTACTGCAGAAAGGACACACTTCCTGAGCTGCCAGCTTAATAGAAATCTAGCAGAGCACTTGGAGCAATGCATAGGGAGATCTCTGGACCCATATGAGGTACAGGGCTGGTTCTAGCTTTGTTAGAAAGAGATTGTCATGAGCTGTATGGTGTCTGATTTCCATTTTTTACATTGTTCATGGGATAACCCCTTGAAGTGAACCTAACGCCATTTAACGCTCCTCTATGAAACAAACCTACATAAGTGTACAAGTCCTCCAAGAAAAACTGATGGTCAAGGGTGTACATATAGAGCTAGACCATTCTAGTGCCCTGGAGCAAGAGTGGCACACAGCCCGGGTCAATGATAGAACCTGTGAAGGACTCCACTTTCCAGAGGGCCCCACAAAGGTCACGGAAAAGTGGACATTCCTCACCAAAGCTTTGGCTGACCCATTTGTGCTTGAGCGTCTGCCTAGGCTGCTGCCCCAACATCACCTAGAACAGGGATCAGCAACCTTCGGCACTCCAGATGCTGTGAAACTACTACTCCCAGCATGCAAACTTTCTTGGCTGTTCTTGTAACCCCCATGGAAGTGAAAGGAGAATTGTGGGAGTTGTAGTTTCAGAACAGCTGGAGTGCCGGATGTTGCTGATCCCTGCCCTAGAGCTAGAATTTCTAGGTTTTGATCCCCACAAGGAAAAATGAGGTTGCAGGGTGAACCTGGTGACCAAACCCCTCGATCCACTGGAATGACACCCATAAGGACCCACACAATCCCATATGTCTATTTCATAGGGTAGGATAAGGTGGCAAGTTCCCTTTAAATTGAATAAGGCATTCAGGTTCAATGCTAACATAACTCACATCATGAAGGATAGTGAATAATATAAACCAGTGGCTACAGAGATGTCACAAGTCGGGGGTCAATTCTTCACCACATAAGTCTGGTGGGTGCAGAAAATCACTGTTATATAGCATGCAGAACAGAAGAAGTAAACTGGGTCAGAGCCTAGAGGGACAGATACACATATGGCGACTGTCACTCTGTCTACTCCTAGACTGTGTGGGGGAATATTCTACATCAGATCGCTTAGATTGTGGAATATTGGATAGGGAGACTGCAGGAACAGTGTAGGGAGATTGTAGTGGGAGTTTTTAAACACTGTAGGGTGAGCATAGGGAGACTGCAGGGACAATGCAGGCTCTGTAATCTGAAGGGATCCATAGGAGACAGCCCACTCTGCATAAATCCATGTGTAGCGCACAGAGCTATACAATTGAACAGAGTCCACCTTGTTTAATAGATAAGCAATTCCATTAGGCCTTGATTCTCAAACTGGGGTGAAGAAGCTGTGTAATTTAACGGCTATTGGGGTGCCCACCTTGTTTCATAGGCAGCCAAATATTATACTCAAATGTATTACTGACCTCACAGATTCCCGCCGCTGCCCTGTACCCCGCTGCTCTCTACTTCATGGTCCTGGCCTCGACACATGGGAAATGGCTGGAAATGACCATTCAGCCAATCACAAGTCACAGCTGTGACTCACCTCAGCCACTGATTGGCTGTGCGTGTGTTTCCACCCATTTCCCGCGTGTCAAGCCGAGACCAGGAAATAGAGAGCAGCGAAAACCGGAGCAGCATCAGAACTACAGCAACAAGGGATCGGTGAGGGGAGTAATGCTCATTTTTGTATCCCGCTGTGACACCCCTTTAACACTGAATAAATAGAAAACCTGTAACTTACTTTCATTTCTACTGTGCTCCCGTCTTTTGTAATATGTCTTTCCACGTAGTCTGAAGACAGCAGGTCACTACAAGAAATAAAGGAAATGTTAATATAGTCATACGGCGACCACAGATGATGAGAAGAACAAACTGGCAAGTGCCCATTTGGGGCAGAGAACACTACCTCTCACTAGCCAAATAGGACCTATGCTGGGTACTGAGGAGCGATTTGTACCGGTGTCCTCTATTATGTTAAGGGCTTGTCTCACCAAAACAGAAAACCCTGCAAGTGGGTCACCCCTTTAATTACAGCTGTTCGTCCCATTCAAGTGAATGAGAAAGGAAGCTGTTAATACACTGCAAGGGAGATGACATGCAGGTAAACACTGAAGAGGACGCAGCACTCACATAAGCACCGCACCCCCCCTCTTGAGTGGTGGGGTGCTGGGAGTGGGACTGATGACCTACCCTGACTGTCCTCTTTTTACATCCACTTTATGCCACAAGGATCCCCGGAAAATAAGATGACCACAGATTGTCCTGCTTCAGGGACCCCCAAAATTCAGGTGTGGGAACCTGGCAGCAAATTCTTAATTTACCTGCAGAGCCCCTGCAGGGGAAAATTAAGAATGGCATAATTTCCCTTAGGCAAGGTGCTGGATCTCCTTAAAGAGACCAGTCCTGTATGGAGATGTATGGAAGTGCTCCCTGCTATGGAGACTTATTGGCAATGCTCCACGGAATACTAATATGCCAAGAAAGAGAACCATCTCACCAGCGCCACCTATTGGAAGTGGCCCTTATGAGTCAACATCCAATCTCCACCCAGCTTTAGAACTTGACAAGGGACTATATACACTAATATATATATATATATATATATATATATATATATATATATATATATATATATATATATAATATAGGGACTGGTGAGGTGCATGCAACCCGAAACAGCTGTCTCTTAATGGAAATCTGGCTTGGCTTTATTCCCTTGTCAAATTCCAAGGCTTGAAGGCTTGTTGGATAGTCAGATCTTGACTCATAGGGAGCCACTTCCAATAGTGGCGCTGTTGAGATGGTTCTCTTTCTTGGGGGATACCTCTTTTCATAATGATTTCCTTTATGATAAATGGGCTCTCCATGTAATGCTCCTCCTGGATGGGCACGCTTTGTAGCGCTCTTATCATATTTATACCCTATATACCGTAGTTCAACATCCATAGTTTTAGACCAGGGGCTTCTAGTCCCTCCCTTGAGGTAGTTGCCTGGAATGAAAGGGAAAATAGGGTTTTTTTTTAAAGGGGAAATGTATCTATACCCATTAGTACTAATGCTCTGTCAGAAGTGTTATAACTGGATTTCCTTCGTTAGGACACTTGGTTCTGGATCCATATCTGGACTTGCATCATTTATCACTACTGAAGGGCGCACCACACAGAATTTGTAGCCCTGATTCCACACTTGGTGTCTGATGCGAAGGTATGATGCAAAGCTAGCTCACTGATTGAGTGCTGTACGACATGGGCAGTATATGGGACACCATAAAGAGGAGGACATCAATAGAAGAGAACATCCAACCTAAGATTGGTCCTGGTCCACATAACCTGTCAGCATATGATTTACCATGGAATTCCTCTTCCTGTTAAGCCACGGGCTGCCATATAAAGTACGGTAACTGTTTAACATGAGCATTGCTAAAAAATAATAGCCGAGGTATAAGTTATTCATGTTCCTAGACGTCCCACTAATAGACATAAAAAGAATCAATACGCCCCAACTTTTCATACTGGACAATCTGTAAAATACTCAATATTAATCATTTATAGCCTGCAGTCCGTCGTCTCCTGCTCCATTAACAGTAATGCACAGTTATGATCTCTTCTGCACTTATTTATTCTCAATGCATCAACATCATAGGAAGTCAATGCTTAGGACCCGTTCATAGTCAATCTCTATAGGGTCTACTTACGCTCACATCCTAGTTATGGTATATTCTTACTCTGATCATACTCTCAGAATTGTTACTCCTTAAATGACAAAAATTATACATTTTCCATAGATTTTTTATTTTTTTTTAAATCTGATTAATATGGAAGAAAATGTAGTAAGTGGATAAGCTAGAAAATCCACCTGCAGTTAGACATTGTATATCTAGCAACCAACCTGTCCTAAATGACCTGTGTGGATGGTGCTGCGGTGACAGCAAAGAAGTCAATAAGCTGCCTGTATTATTAATCAGATTTTTATGATACTCTATATTTAAAGTCATTGCGTGCTTGAAATCATACCGCAAATCATTAACCACTAACATGTTCATTCACATTCTCATCAACTTCCACTATTTCCAACGTAATATGTCCCAGACCAGTCCCTACTTCCCAGATATACATAACTTAAAGCTCATAGAGCCCAACTAAAAAAAACATCTGTATCACCTACCATGTGCCATTTATAGTACTGGGGTCTTCTTGTGTGAAAAAGGGACCTCTAGGCCCTCTTAGGAACCAGGGCCAGGGTCCGACTGGTACCTTTGCAGACCCTTTTGTGTGATGCAAGAAGAGAGGAGGGACCCTGATAAAAGGTGCCTTTTGGGCAGGAGAGAGGGCACATGTCCAGGTGGTGGTCTCACGACTCTGCTGGGGGTGAGCACTGTATAAATGCCTGCTGTAGCAGGTGAAGGGTGCCTGCTACAGTGACAAGGGAGAAGGAACATGAGTGAAAATGGTGGGGTCACCATGGGAAGGCATACACAGGGGAGAAGGGCCCCAGACCAGCTCTGAGAAAAAGCAGAAGACGTGAAACGGCTGTTGGCCACACACTGCCATGTCCTGCTCTTCACTTTGTGCCCTGTATGTAATTTATCAATGAATTGGATTTTATACCGGAGAGTGCCATGGAACATCTGGGTCAGGCCTAGACGAGTCTGCAGACCAGGCCTACAGCATGTCCCTGTCTAGGCACTTGGATCAGCAGTCACCATGGCTGCATTGACCTGTGGAGACAGACACAATGATGGCTGCAGTTGGGTGAGATGGCTGCAGCAAAGTGCCAGGTGAGAGTCTGGCCCCTGAATGAAGAGGCAGCGGGAAAGGTTAGTGCCACTGGACCAAAAACGAGACCATGCCCTAGTCAATGCTTCAGACCCTAAGAATACTGGGGAAGTGGAAGGAGAAATGTCCTATTAGGTGCGGGTCTCTACTCTCAAGAATGATGTTGGGAATGAAAAGATGGCCATGCATGGTTGGCTCTCTCCATACTCTTCTATAAAAGTTTCAAAAATAGTTTGGGATGCTTAATTGGCTATTTTCATAATAGCCATAGAAGTGAATGGAGAGAGTCATATATTCATGGTCACGTCATCATTCACAGTGGCCACGAGACTGAGCCCTGTCCTAAAGATAGGAGCGGGTCCCTCCTCCATGGATATGCTATAAATGTTCAGATGCGAATACCTTTTATTGCATATAGTGTTATTATGCTCATTGTGTAACAGTATGCTCCAGAGCTCCCTCTAGTGATGGCTGCAGGCAGCCTGAATGTCTATGCAGGGGATTTAGAGTTTTGTATTGAAAAAATAAGTCATTAATTGATGTATAAAGGAATAACATTGTACCTATTAAAATGATATTCCGAAATGGAAAATCTGGCTAGTTGTGTCCTGATCTCGTGTGTTACTACATAACTTGGAACATTCAGTACTTTAAGAGAGCTAGATAAGATCATACTCAGATGACAGATTTTAGCCTGAAATTGATTAACTAGGAATTTGCAAAATGTAATACATGACAGAAGCAAATTAATAAAATTGTATTGATTGGTAGTTTTTTTTAAATTTTATTTAAGAAGTAATGCTTTTTAAGAAAAAGCGGTAAGTCAGATCGGTAGGAGCCGGGCCATTAAATGCAGGCTGCAGCATATTTTTCTCCCAGTAAGCATTCCCATCTCTCCACTAAAGACAATAAAGAAAATGCTGATTTGTTAAAGCTTGTGCATCACAAATGGCTCCTGCGCTCATGAAAGAGGTCTTGCATTTTTTATGACCAGGTAATACAGAGCGGATGTGAGCTAAGGAAGTGGAAGACGACGATACCATGAACATAAATATAGAAAACTAGACTTCTATCCAGACCTTAATGTGGAGTTTTCCATCAGCGGTGTCTAGCACCTAGCCCCCCACCAATAAGCAGTGTATCGGGCAGCCGCCAGCATCAGAAAGTTCTCCGTCCACTCTGTGGTTTCTAGTACCGGCCTATTGCAACTCCGCTACCATTCACTTGAGCCTGGCATGTGCACTACACAGTGGACAGAGCCTTCTTCTTCCAGCCCGGTCTACTGTATGGTCCCACCTCCATATATATGTCGTGAAGTGCCAGTGCGTACACCCTAATCTTCACCAGCTAATGCTTGGCAACCCTGGGATACTTCAGGTATCTTCCCCTGTGGGAGGGTGCCTGAACAATAGGTGTCTGTACCGACTTTCTGCCTGTTTACTGTATTTTGACCTGCCTACCCTGACCTGTGCCTGACCTCTCTATTGATCCTATGCTGCTTGCCCTGACCTCAGACCATTTCCCGTATAGCACGTACTTAATCAGCACTGACCTTGGCCTGTCCCTGACTACGATTCTGCCTGACCCCTCGGTGCTTAGTACCGGTGTCTCTGATCCCTGTGGGTCATCTGTCAATCACAAAAAGACTTCTCCTGGAGGTAGCGGCCTGGTGGTTCCCCTGCAGCGAAGTCCAGATCCTTGTATAAGCATTAAAGGTTGAATACCAGGGGACTGCCAGGATAACGCCCTTAGGATTAGCCCAAAGTCAAATCTGTAAGATCCATGGCTGGTATTCATGTTGACAATGAATGATGAGCTAAGGAGTTTTCTCTTATGGCATAGCCATACGAGTCCTTGGTAGTCAATGTTATTTTGATCCATTCACAGATTATTCCAGGGAATGAGACCTTGGTAAAATATTTAAGGTTTACTTCATCAACTCTTGGGGACGAGACTCCTTGGTGGCCCCTAGAAAACAGGTGTTCTGAGCAACTGCCTAGATTGCTGCTCCCTAAAATTGACCCTATGCAGAGTTTGTCCTTACCACATTGGTTCTTTTAAAGTGGACAAGATGACAGATTAATATGAACTGGGAGATACAAAAGGCAAATGCATCCTGTTTCAACATTAACATCCCACCTTCCATGATCTTACCAGATTACCAGCAAAAATGTCCAAATAAAGCCTCATCCACACGTCAGTGTTACACAGACATGTGCTGTACGTGTTCTCCACGTCCCCATTCATTTTAATGTGTATTCACACATCAGTGTTTTAGCACGGTCCGTGGGTCCATGTTTTTATCACGGATGCATGCTCTATTTTGTCCGTGTTCACGGATCCATTACGCCTATTATAGTCCATGGGTCCATGAAAACCATGGATACCATCCGTGTCGCATCCGTGTTTCGCCGATCATTAGGAAGAGATGCTTTGAAAATTATTTTTCAGCTGTTCAGTGTCAGTGAAACATGGATGACACATGAACAGCAAAAAAAACGGACACACGGACCCCCAACACGGATCCTTCACGGATCCATCACTGACCACCTTCTCACGGATTTGAGCACAGACGTGTGAATGAGGCTTAATGCTTTTTGGACGTCAGAAAAAGGGCTCCTTTCTGCCCAATTAAACAAATTCAAATGACTGAACAAATTAAGTTTGATCCGATATGCAAATGAGTTTGTAAGTGCCCGATGAGCGGTCCCAAGTCTGGCAAGCGCTCGAGCTCTCCTCACCGAACCCTGCTCCATAACGCTCTTGGTCGTGAGTGAAAGCTCCGGCCGGCGCTGTCCAACATCACAATCTCCAGAGGGGACAGGCAGGACGGAGTGAGGAGAGCCTGGACACTCGGACACACTTGTTCAACTGTTTTAGTCCAGTTGGAATTCGCTTCACAGGCAGCAAGGGGTTGATAGACTCCCTTTAAATATTGCATAATTGTGCAGTTCCTCATTATTAAAAGAAATCTCGGCGTCATGGAATCCATATTTATTTCCTACAGATGCTAATGTAACACATTTGCTATCATTGATTTGCTCTTCAGGCCTCCCCAGGGAAGGTTGTAAGCAGAATGGAGCACTGTAAGCAGGTAGGGGATGTCTGTGCACTGCAGCAGTCCTGAGGCTCTCCTACAGAAGGCCCCATCCTTATGTTCTGCAGACCCTCATACCTGAAACAATGGGAGGGGGGGGGGGGGGTAATCCTTAAGTGGATTCACATGTTGAAAAAATGTCTGCAACTGTCCAGTTCCTCCACCCTTAAAGAAAAACAACCTTGAAGAGCAAGCCTGCCAGTAATGGAATCAATAAGTACGACCGAGCTCGAGTATCACATATTCAAGTGTAATATGTGCCAGGAATGAGAGACATAAATGACTAGGTCTGAATAGGAAGCACAGTGTAAGCTCCAAGAAGAGAAGTGCTAGGTCAGGCACATAAATGACTACTGACCCCTTCAAATCCAGGACTTACCAGGACTTAAAGTTTGATGTTGTCTCCTCAGGATAGGTCATCCATATCTGATCAATGAGAGTCCAACAGTCAAGACCTCCACGATCACCTGCTTCAAGGGGTCGTGGCACTCGTGCAATCTCTGCAGCCTCTTCCTCGTCCATCAGTCACAAGGCCTTTGTGAAGCTCAGTCCCATTCAAATGAAGGATATTGTGCTGCAACACCATGTACAACCACTATAGGTACGCTATGAAGAGACCTAGACCTCTTCCAACAGCTCGTCAGCTGTGGCGGTCTTGACCACCATGAAAATGCGCCACATTCAGGGTTGCATTTCGCCTCAGGCAGCAGTAGCTGATGGCAGGGTGAGGGAGCCTATGGGTCCCGTCCCCGCCGTTCACTCTCATAAGCCTATGAGACACTATAACGGTGCAGGCAGTGGAGATGACTTTATCGCAACCTTCTCTTAGGTGGCGGTGCGGCCACATTCCAGAATGCAGGCAGATGTGATCACACTGCCTGAGACCTGCTGCAGGAGGTCACGATGATGTCATGGCGACCGCCTGCGCCAGGACACAGGCAACTCAGGACACAGGCCTGCATAGTAGATGGCGACACTGAGCTAGAGTGAGATGAGTACTTTGTTTTTTAGTTTTTTTTCCCCCCTGGCACTACTGGGGGCAGTAAAGAGATGGAGCATTATAAATACAGGGGGCACTACTGGGGGACATTAAACACACCAGGGGCACTACTGGGACATTATAAATACAGGGGCACTATAGGGGGCCTTATAAATACTAGTGGCACTATAGGGGGCCTTATAAATACTAGTGGCACTATAGGGGGCCTTATAAATACTAGTGGCACTATAGGGGGCCTTATAAATACTAGTGGCACTATAGGGGGCCTTATAAATACTAGTGGCACTATAGGGGGCCTTATAAATACTAGTGGCACTATAGGGGGCCTTATAAATACTAGTGGCACTATAGGGGGCCTTATAAATACTAGTGTCACTATAGGGGGCCTTATAAATACTAGTGGCACTATACGGGGCCTTATAAATACTGGTGGCACTACAGATGGGCAATTATAAATATTAGAGGCACTAGAGGCATTTTTAACAGTGGGGGTAGTAGAATTATTGAGAATAATATGGAGGACATTGCTATAATTGGGCACTCTTGGGCAGCATTATCACTTTTTGGGGGTACTATTACAAATGAGAGAATTATTACTGTTGGTGGGACTTTTGGGAGAACTTTGAGGAATATCAGTATGGTGCTGTTATTTCTGCAGTATATTTGGAGGTATTGGGGAGCACAGCGAGGTGGGGGGAATGATGAAAATGTGTGGAACCTAGGAGGTTTACGTGGTGTAAGAAGGTACCTGGAATCATCGTGGATGGAAGGTATGCGTCACCGAGGTTCCTGGCCTCGATGAAGTAAGAGCCGGTATTTTATGTGTCAGCAGCAGCTATTGTTGATTGACACCGTGAAATTAAGCATGGCTGTCCTAGCTGATCCGGGACGGCTCTTACTGGGAGTAGTCAAAGTGCTGGGTGGGTGACTACTCCCCATGTGCCAGGCTGGCATAAAAACCAGCCAGCACTGCCAGGTGTGTGGATTTACCTCCCTCTGACAGTGGAGCTCAGGAGGAGTGTGTGCTGTGAACTGAGGGCTGTGCTGGGATTTGAGGTTTGAGCCGGCTGGAGGACTCAGGCCCCTCTAAAGGCAAACAGGCTGCTAGTCCTAACTACCAGAGCAAATCCCCATAGTGGTAAACCCTGCAGAACCAAGTCGCATCTGAAATACTTTGTCATGGTGGTCTGGTCCGAATGGAGAACAGGAGGAAAGAGAATATCTACATCAGGTGACATCACTGGATGTAAGGGGGGATATAGCGCTATATGTAATGACCAACTCAAACATGTCTTTGGCAGGAGGGGTTGCATTAAGAATTTGGCACTGGGGTGGAGGCGCCATTTCAATTTTCACCACAGGCAGCAGAAAAGCTAGAATTGGCCCTGGCGACGACTTTCAACTGTAAATGCTGCTGGGAATAAAGATTCCTGACTGGCGGTCCCGATTAGGGCCCTCAGAAAAAACTTTGCTTGGGGACTCAAAAATGCCAAGTCTGCTCCTCCTCATCAGCGGGGGTGCCAGGAGTCAGACCCCAGCCGATCTAAGACTGATGACCTATCCTGGGAATAAGTCATCACTACAAATTCCATTTTACAATTTTAATTTAATTTTAAAGGTGTTGTCCAGGATTACAAATACATGGATGACAACAGCACCACCCTTGTCCATAAGTTGTGTGCAGTATGGGGTGGTAGTGGTGCTGTTTGTGGAAGAAAGCAGCCCTGCTTTTCTAATCCTGGACAACCCTTCTGAGCAGTGGACAGGTGTGCAGCTATAAGGGGTGCAGAGGTAGCATGACATCTGTAAATAATATAAAGGATATATGGCAAGTGGGGGCCCTGTTGGAATTTTTGCATCAGGGCCCAGGCATTTTCACTGGTGAGGACCCAAGATAAATATTTATTGGGGGATGAGTGTCCAATGCTACTGGAAAACTGAATCCCTTTAATCAGTGATGCAGATTTGTCCGTCAGGTCCCTGCATTATTATACTTTTCATTCTCATGGCTGATTTACTGTATAAGCCCCAAATCCTCTGTCGTATACACAACCAGCTCTCAGTAATAATTCCTGCATGTAGTTGTCAGAGCCAGGGCAGGCGCAGGAAAAATCGCTTGTATACTGCACGCCATTAATGTGATCAACCTAATACACAGCTGCCGTGGAACGCGTCAGACAATGCAGCGGCTCGCGCGGATTACGGCGCTTTAGAGCAGCACAAAGTGATGTCGGTCCACAGAACCCAAGCATCAGAGCCATGGTCAGGCTTTCCTTCACCCGAGGCAAAGCTGCAGCTCCGTATGTAGATGCCCTGCCTATGGAAGAGCGAATTGGTGGCACCCCCATTCCCTACCCGGTATCCCGGCCACATGCCCTGGTATCCATTATGCTGTTAGTATTAAAAGGATTGTCCAGGACTTAAAGGAGTTTTCTCACTAAACATACCGGTATTCTACAATTTCCAGGCTAGCCACTGGATCTGAATACTTTTGTAATTGCATGTAATTAAAAATGTATTACAGCCACTGAGTTATTCAATAAAATGTATCTGTATAGCGCCACCTGCTGTTTGTTCTTTTCCTTTTTTTTTTGTCCGTCTCACTGAACTGGTCGAACGTGTTCAGTTTAAGGCCCCTTTCACACGAGCGAGTGCTATGCATGATGTGAACACATTGCACCCGCACTGAATCCTGACCCATTCATTTCAATGGGGCTGTGCACATGAGCATTTTTTTCCACGCTTCAGTTCTGCGTTGCGTGAAAAACGCAGCATGTTCTATATTCTGTGCTTTTCACGCAGCCCTGGCCCCATAGAAGTGAATGGGGCTTCAGTGAAAAAAACGCATCACATCTGGAAGCAAGTGCGGATGCGATGCGTTTCTTACCGACGGTTGCTAGGAGATGTTGTTTGTAAACCTTCCGTTTTTTATCACATGCAGACAAAACTGACTGAACTTGCTTGCAAAATGGTGCAAGTTTCCCTGAACGCATCCTGAGCCAATCCGTATCGTTCGTGTAAAAGGGGCCTAAATCTTCAACTGCCACCAGCCATATGTGCTGTTAGAAGCTGTGGCAGTTACAGTTAGAGAGCTGCAGCAGAAAGGACACGCTCCCTCAGCTGCCAGGCTGAAGATAATCTAGCAGAGCAATGAATGGGGACATCTCCGGACCCATGTTTGCTTTGTTAGGAAGAGATTGTCATGTACTATAGGATGTCCAGTTTTAATTTTTCACATCAATCATGGCATAACCTAGGATAGGTCATCAATATAGGATTGTGGGAGACTCACTCCTAGCACCCACGATCAGATGTTTTAAGGGGCTGCAGCATTTGCCAGACCAATGGAGCCTCTTTATACTATACCACACACAGCGCCATACCTTGTATAGTGGCTGTCCTTGGTATTGCAGCCTAGTCTCATTCACTTGAAGGCCATGTGACTGATGGATGAGACATCACAGGCTCAGGCCCAAGCAATGCGGCTCCTTCCAACAGCTGATGAATGGAGGTGTCAGGGGTGAGACCCTCACCAATCAGATATCAATGTTTAAAGTGTAACTGTCATTCTTTTTTTTTTTATTTGTGTAATGTATAGGGGCAGTGATACTGACTATTTTTGTAATATACTTTAATTACTGAAATCGCACATTTCTATTAGAAAAATAGCTCTAAAGTGACCCATTTTGAGCCTTAGCAACGCTCCTCTGTCTTCTGTTTACATAACACAGTCAGTACTGAGCAAGTGTCCACTGTTATGTAAACAGAAGACAGAGGAGCGTTGCTAAGGCTCAAAATGGGTCACTTTAGAGCTATTTTTCTAATAGAAATGTGCGATTTCAGTAATTCAAGTATATTACAAAAATGGTCAGTGTCACTGCCCCTATACATTACACAAATAAAAGAATGACATTTAGGCCTCATGCACACGACCGTTGTGTGCATCCGCGGCCATTGTTCCGTTTTCCGTTTTTTTTCGCGGACCCATTGACTTTCAATGGGTCCGTGGAAAAATCGGAAAATGCACCGTTTGGCTTCCGCGTCCGTGATCCGTTTTTCCAGTCCGTGAAAAAAATAGGACCTGTCCTATTTTTTTCACGGACAACGGTTCACGGGCCCATTCAAGTCAATGGGTCCGTGAAAAATCACGGATGCACACAAGATAGTCATCCGCGTCCGTGATCCGTGTCCGTGATCCGTGTCCTTTTTTTCCTATCATTTTCAATGCAAACTTGACTTAGTTTTTTTTTCACTTTTCATGTCCGTGGATCCTCCAAAAATCAAGGAAGACCCATGGAAGAAAAAACGGTCACGGATCACGGAACAACGGAAATCCGTTTTGCGGACCGCAAAAAAAAACGGTCGTGTGCATGAGGCCTTACACTTTAATTCCCGGACAACCCCTTTTAAGACCCTTTCCCCTCCAGACTGAAGAATCTGAACTTGCTTTAGTATCAAAAGTTCTGAAATCTTTTAGGAGTCCACTGACAGATTTCCTCCTCATGAAGGAGAGCTGATTTGTATACTTCCATGGAGCATTACCTGTAAGACACCCTACACCAGCAGGATCTCCGCAAGCAGGACCTATACCCTCAAAAGTAAGATTAAAGGCATCTCACCAAGCCAAACATTTACCTGCTCTGCGCCGCTACAGTCCTGCTCTGCGCCGCTACAGTCCTGCTCTGCGCCGCTACAGTCCTGCTCTGCGCCGCTACAGTCCTGCTCTGCGCCGCTACAGTCGTGTCTACGGATGGGTCTCTCCGGTTTGGTGGACATTCCTGGTCATGTTTCAAGGCTCTTTGATGGGTAGGACGTTGACTTACAGGGTAATTACCTATAGGGGCACTAGAGATACAGATTTCTACCTTTTAGAGGAGAACTCCTATAAATTCTGGCAGACCTGGCTTATCTGTGTATTATATAGCTGCCCATTTATATGACGGGGTCACCATGTACGACACGTCCTGTTGCATCTTTCCTATTGCTAATAGGTTGTGTAGGGACACAACCTATTAGTAAGGGCATTGGCAATAACTTGTTAAGTTTCCAGGAGGAATAACAGAGGAACGGCACAATACAGAGATCTAACATAAGAAGTTCCAGAACTGTTATTACATGGCCAATACAAGCAGTTACTAGAATTGACATATCAGGAGAGATGACGAGTCCGCTTTCATGTGTGTAGTAAGATATTAGAATATTTTGATGTATGTTAGGTAGAGGTGGAGGGGACGAGTTTTTTTTTTGTTTGTTTTTTGTCTTATAAAACTTTAGAAAATGCTCACTAAATCGGATTTAACAATATTTTTCACCGGAGAAGCTCTTCCAGTAATTAGACCCGCAGTCAATACATCCCTGGATGAAACTGCATTATAGGAGATGTGAGCGATAAGCGCCTGTAGCGTAATATTCATTTCCTCGTACTGACAGCTGTCAGCCGACAATTAGATTATCAGAGGGACATTGATTTCCTGGACAGATAAATGCAAAAAAAATAAAGTTTCTGAAGAAAGGATGGATCAATTAATTCAGCAGGAAGAGGATGCCGCAGTCACTTGTCTTGTCTGCCTCATCTTAAAGGAGAACGGGGCAATATAATAAAGTAAATTTGGTGCTTTTCAAAACTTTTTTTTTTTTTTTTTTAATAAGTTGTTGATTGAGCATGGTGGCTCAGTGGTTAGCACTGGTGCCTTTCAGTTCGAATCCGACCAAGGACAACATCTGCATGGAGTTTGTATGTTCTCCCCGCGTTTGTGTGGGTTTCCTCCCACACTTCAAAGACATACGGATAGGGAGCTTAGATTGCGAGCATCATTGGGGACAGCGTGATGCTAAGGTGTGTAAAGTGCTGTGGAATATGTCAGTGTTATATAAGTGAGTAAATGTCTGAGATCGGCGTTATCGCTGATCGCTGACATTAGCTTTGGGTGTCTGCTGTTCGAAACAGTAGATGCTCTGGCGGCCACTCCACTTGCAAGCGGGCGCCCTTTTTATACCCTGGCCTTACGCTTTACTGAGGGGGTTAAAAAATGCTCCTGTGTCTAGATATTGCTTTTACATACTTGTTATGGGGTCCATCTTGTGTCCACTGCTGGTGGTCCCACATGCTCAGTAGCTCAGTCCAATCTTCTAGAGCAGGGGTGCACAACCTGCGGCCCAGGGGCCACATGTGGCCCTTGATACCATTCCGTGCGGCCCCCAACCATATGGTAACAGAAATGTATGTCTATGTCTTGTGGCTGCTCACATGCATTTTTCATGTATTCTTTGATTAGATGGGAATCCTGAAGGTGTAACCAGACATTTATAGTACATACTGTATGTACAATACCCCATAAATACAGTATTTCAGTTGCTAATAACCCTTTAACTTTTATTTTTAGCCCTTGTCGTTTGTTCAGTCTGACAATGTTGCCCCCAACCCGAAAATGTTGTGCACCCCTGTTCTAGAGTCACTCCAGCAATTGTGTGGAGCAGCCTGTAGGGAGCGGTGCACTTGAAGTGCCATGTTCTTACAGTCTACGTACACATAAGGTGGGCATTCTGCTGGTATGTTATAATATTTCACTGTCCGTCCCCCAAAAAAGTCACCACCAAAAATATTTTGTTGGAACGCCTTTAGCTTTGATTACGGCACGCATTCGCTGCGGCATTGTTTCGATAAGCTTCTGCAATGTCACAAGATTTATTTCCAACCAGTGTTGCATAAATTTTTCAAGATCTTGCATTGACGATAGTAGAGTCTGACTGCTGTGCAAAGCCTTTTCCAGCACATCCCAAAGATTCTCAATGGGCTTAAGGTCACCTGGTCATTCAGTATGTTCAGGTAGTCAGCTGACCTCATTCTTGGAGCACATACTGTTGCTGAACCTAGACCTGACCAACTGCAGCAACCCCAGATCATAGTACTGCCCACACAGGCTTATACAGTAGGCACTGGGCATGATGGGGGCATCACTTTATCTGCCTCTCTTCTTACCCTGATGCGCCCATCACTCTGGAACAGGGTAAATCTGGACTCATCAGACCACATGACCTTCTTCCATTGCTCCAGAGTCCAATCTTTATGCTCCCTAGCAAATTGAAGCCTTTTTTCCTGGTTTGCCTCACTGATTAGTGGTTTTCGTACGGCTACACCGCTGTTCAGTCCCAATCCCTTAAGTTCCCTTCGCATTGTGCGTGTGGAAATGCTCTTACTTTCACTATTAAACATAGCCCGGAGTTCTACTGTTGTTTTTCTTCGATTTGATTTCACCAAACGTTTAAGTGATCGCCGATCACGATCATTCAGGATTTTTTCCCCGCCACATTTCTTCCTCGAATACGATGGGTCCCCACTATTCTTCCAGTTTTTAATAGCGCGTTAGACAGTTCTTAACCCAATTTTAGTAGTTTCTGCAATCTCCTTAGATGTTTTCTCTGCTTGATGCATGCCAATGACTTGACCCTTCTCAAACAGACTAACATCTTTTCCACGACCACCAGATGTGTCTTTCGACATGGTTGTTTAAGAAATGAGAAGCAACTTATTGCACCAGTCGGGGTTAAATAACTTGTTACTAGCTGAAAGATAATCGCCCATGCAGTAATTATCTAATAGGAGGCTCATACATATTTGCTTAGTTAAATCCAGGTGGCGACTTATATTTTGGACAGGCAGTGTATAATACAGCAGGTATCATACTATTTTTGCTAAGGCTTTGCATGGCATTTCAATTGCAGCCTTACAGCATCTCATGCAACTACTGTGAGAAACCTACCATTCCACTGAACCATTTTTTAAGGATTTTTAATTCTGTGAATGAGTCTAAAGGGTTGCTTCATCTCTGGATGCTTCGTTTGCTAAAAGTTTTTTACTTTAGAGCACGGCTGGCCAACCTGCGGCTCTCCAGCTACAATTCCCATCATGCCCTGCTGTAGGCTGATAGTTGTAGACAGTCTGGTCATGCTGGGAGTTGTAGTTTTGCAACAGCTGGAGAGCCGCAGGTTGGCCATCCCTGCTTTAGAGGGTAGAGTCCTGACCAAGTTTTCACCTCCAGTAGAAGAGGAGATGATCACAACTGGGCCCCCTCTTGCCCTTGGCCCCATAGCAGTCGCATGGTCTGCCGCTATGGTAGTTACGCCCCTGTTCATGAGCAATCAACTTGGTTATCAAAAACCACAAAGATCACAAGAGTATAGCTGGTCCTATGGTTGAGACCTATTGGAAATATCTTACAAGCCCTTAAGATTGAGATTTGATGCAATTATATATCCAATCTAGACAAATCTCTAAACTAAACAGCTCGGACTCACTGATACATTGTAACACAAGAGGGAAAACAATTAAAGAGGTTGTCCCACAAATAAACACAATTTACTTAAATAGATGGTGCAAAGAGGGACCATTTTTCAAGTGGAATAATCTCAAGTAATGTTCCCGTGTCTAGATGTTGCTGTCACGGGGCCCCCTGGTGTTCTTCTCATCCCCTTCCAGAATGTCCACCTAATGTGTCCAATACCGGTGGTCACACATGCTCAGCAGTTCAGTCCTGGATCCTCTTGTACACGGGCGGCAGGTGACTCCTGCTATTGTGCAGCCAACCAAGAAGCAGCTTCTTCTCACCAGCCCTGGACATTCTGAGTGGGAATCAAAAGACACCAGGGGGCCCCAGAACAGGTATGTGACTACGATATCTAGACACAGGAGCAATTTATTTCCATTCTGTTTGGGGTGACTAACTGAAGGAATACTTTGTAATAGAACCCCACTTTTATGCTTTATTTACATGAAACCAGACAACCCCTCTAAACTTGATGGCCTAGTATCGTTACCTTTCTATAGTACTACTGGCACATACCAATTGATAGCAGATTGCATTTATCAACTAGCCATGTAAAAAATAATTATCGCCTGGGCTCGATTTCACGTCTCAGTACTATGATGACATCACCCTCATCATCCATCTGCTCAGATGCTGGCAGATCCCCCCTGTCTGCTTTTGCCCTCCAGAAGAACGAGACAAGTAAATAGCTGGAGACGATGGGGATGGGGGGGCGCTGATGCATTGGACATTAGCTCAGCACATCGATAAATACAGAAGCTATAAGTGATGTGTCCCTGTTCCCCTGCCATTCAGAGTCCTGGGAAAGCTGGATGGCGACCCCTGTGCCAGTGTCACATAAGAAACTAATATGGACTCAGCTTCCAGGAGGTTGTCACCAAACTTTCGAAGACTCCTGAGTGACAGAGGCATTTAGTTACCCAATGAAGAGCGGGAGGACAAGCTTTTTCATTTTAGTCTCTAAAAAAAGCTGGGTGACCCCCTCAATGGGACTATACTAGTTATCGCCCAGATTTCCAAGAAGCAGATGATGTTCACCTAGGCTAGGATGTTGGTCAGGATACGAAAAACATGGCTGCTTTCTTGCAAAAACAACGCCACACCGGTCCACAGGCTATGTGTGGTATTGCGGCCCATTCACAGGAGCTGAGCTGCAATACCAGACAATATGCCGTATTTAGGAGAAAGCAGCTATGTTTTTCTAACCATGGACAACTCTTTTAAAAAGGGGTTGTGAACTTTTTGGGGGGTTTGGCAAACCCTCCTACTGGGCAGACCTGCGAAGGGAGGCATACTTACCTGCTTCCCGTTTCTGGCTTTTCGCTCAGATCCCTGGATGTAAACTTCTGCTTTGACACCGCTGCAAGCAATCACTGGCAGCAACAGTGACCTGCTGCCCCTGCGTCATGTCAAATGGTCACGTGACACAAGGGGAGCAGGTCACCGCTAATAGCAGGCCGCAACGGAAACGAGCCTTCCTAGCATTGTGCATTCCTAGCATTGGCTGCCCCAACCGCCCCCATCACCAGATTCCTTGGAACCATGCTGAGAATAATAGGGTATTGTCCCATGAACTAACCTTTTGTCATCCAATAAATGTCATTTAATTTGCACCTTCAAAAAGTGTGCCGAATTTATTTTATTTTTTTACCTGAGCCTGTGGTGAAGAGTCCATTGAAGAGCATGTTCCATAACTACTTGAACACTATCCTAAGGCTAGGCCATCAATATGACAACCCCAGAAAATCCCTTGAAGAAAAGGAAAGCTCAAGGGCTTCTATTTACTAGCAATAGTTTTATTTTGTGGGGAAGGGGGGGATGCAATTTTTTATTTTTTTTTGCTGGACACGTGAGTGATCTCACTCTCCTGAGCTAGGACACGACCGCGTCCACTGGTAGCAGCATATTAATAATACATGATGATCTCTCAGTAATTGCACTTGCTTGGCATACAAGTTATCAGCTCTTAGTGCAGAGATTATGGGGATTCTAGTAAGTGTAAATTTGAGGATGTTCACAGTGGGGAATGAAGCTGCAGATTCAGAAACAAGCCGGGGCCTGGAGAACAGAGAAACGCCAGACGTAGACATTACGTAGAGCTTGAAAAATAATGAGAGATTTTTTCCCCATGATTGGTTATGTGGTGGATAAATGGGGTATTTACCCCGGGGCTTCCTATAAGGTACAGACGTGTGTATCCCACAGAGATACAGATTGTCCTATCTGAGAGTATCAGATTCTCAGAGAAAGTACATATTAGTGTGAACACCACCGAGGCTGCGGTGTAGGCCGTACTTTTGTCCCTCTCAGTCAAGTGTTCACACATGTGATATGGCCCCATAGAAAAACTCTGAATGGGCTCCACTTCCCTACTGAGATCTCTCCCTAATACACTATACCTTTATTAAATGTAAAATCTATCATTGAATGTTCAGGTCCAAAAGTCTATGCCGATCAATTTCCCAATATATATAGATTTTCTTTTTGATTTATCAAATTAAATAATTCTGAATTCATGCAGTCACCACTAGAGGGAGCCAATTGCTTATGGCTCTATACAGCTAGTATTAAAGGGGGTTTTCTGCTTTCCCATATTGATGACCTATCCTCAGGATAGGTTATCAATATTAGATCAGCAGGGGCCCGATTCTCAGCAACCCTGCCGGTCAGCTACATGACAATGCAACGGCAAGCAGGTGTAATTACAGCGCTTCCATTCCCTTCACTTGAATGGAATGGAGTGTAACAAAAATTGCTTTCTACCAGTCAAGTGAATGGGACAGAGGAGCTGTATTTATACCTGCTAGCTGCAGCAATGTCTTTGAGCAAGAAAACAGTGAAGAGAATGCAGCACTGCATTATTTTCATACAGCTGATCAGCAGGGGAGCCCGGGTGTCAGACCTCAGCCGATCTGATGTAGATAACCTATCCTGAGGAAAAGCAGAAGACCCCTTTAAACTCAACAGGATCTGTATAAATCTGTATAAAGTGAGCTCCCCCTGTTGGTGCCTGCAGCAAGCCATTATGACAGCAAGCAGGGGAAGCCGTTCAGAGCTGGTCTACTATGGGCCCCATTGCAGTCAGCCCTCCTTGCTGCTGTGTCTATATCTTGTACAGTTGCTGTTGGGAACATTTTCAATTGACTATGTTTTTTTTAGAATATACTTTATTATATTTACTTGATGTATGTGCAGGGTCCTGGTCTATGCAAGAAAGAGGTCAAAGGCCCTGGAGACTGTGGCGTTTCGCTCTGGTAGATAGGGTAAGCGGGCGCAGTACAGAGGCAAAAGACCAGTTCTTAGCTCAAAATGTCAGTGTTTATTCACACTTGAGGCGATTGCACAAAACAGCACGTAACCTTGCAGTCTTGGTGTTAATTCACACACAATGGAAAGTTTATATAACACAAGTCACCTTGCTGGCAGTTCTGCCTCCAGTAGTCCACAGCAGGCTTTAGGGGGCCTGTTTCCCCAGCGTGCGGCTCTCCGCCCTCCAGCACGGCACAAAGCCTCAGAACCCAAATATAGAGACATCTCTGCTGAGCCCAGCTGCCTATTTAACCACCTCCGGACCGCCTAACGCAGGATCGCGTTCCGGAGGTGGCAGCGCTGCGCACAGTCACGCATATACGCGTCATCTCGCGAGACGCGAGACTTCCTGTGAACGCGCGCACACAGGCGCGCGCGCTCACAGGAACGGAAGGTAAGAGAGTTGATCTCCAGCCTGCCAGCGGCGATCGTTCGCTGGCAGGCTGGAGATGTGTTTTTTTTAACCCCTAACAGGTATATTAGACGCTGTTTTGATAACAGCGTCTAATATACCTGCTACCTGGTCCTCTGGTGGTCCCCTTTGTTTGGATCGACCACCAGAGGACACAGGTAGCTCAGTAAAGTAGCACCAAGCACCACTACACTACACTACACCCCCCCCCCCCGTCACTTATTAACCCCTTATTAGCCCCTGATCACCCCTAATCACCCCTGATCACCCCATATAGACTCCCTGATCACCCCCCTGTCATTGATTACCCCCCTGTCATTGATCAACCCCCTGTAAAGCTCCATTCAGACGTCCGCATGATTTTTACGGATCCACTGATAGATGGATCGGATCCGCAAAACGCATCCGGACGTCTGAATGAAGCCTTACAGGGGCGTGATCAATGACTGTGGTGATCACCCCATATAGACTCCCTGATCACCCCCCTGTCATTGATTACCCCCCTGTCATTGATTACCCCCCTGTAAAGCTCCATTCAGATGTCCGCATGATTTTTACGGATGCACTGATACATGGATCGGATCCGCAAAACGCATCCGGTCGTCTGAATGAAGCCTTACAGGGGCATGATCAATGACTGTGGTGATCACCCCATATAGACTCCCTGATCACCCCCCTGTCATTGATTACCCCCCTGTAAAGCTCCATTCAGATGTCCGCATGATTTTTACGGATGCACTGATAGATGGATCGGATCCGCAAAACGCATCCGGACGTCTGAATGAAGCCTTACAGGGGCATGATCAATGACTGTGGTGATCACCCCATATAGACTCCCTGATCACCCCCCTGTCATTGATTACCCCCCTGTAAAGCTCCATTCAGATGTCCGCATGATTTTTACGGATGCACTGATAGATGGATCGGATCCGCAAAACGCATCCGGACGTCTGAATGAAGCCTTACAGGGGCGTGATCAATGACTGTGGTGATCACCCCATATAGACTCCCTGATCACCCCCCTGTCATTGATTACCCCCCTGTCATTGATTACCCCCCTGTAAAGCTCCATTCAGATGTCCGCATGATTTTTACGGATGCACTGATAGATGGATCGGATCCGCAAAACGCATCCGGACGTCTGAATGAAGCCTTACAGGGGCATGATCAATGACTGTGGTGATCACCCCATATAGACTCCCTGATCACCCCCCTGTAAAGCTCCATTCAGATGTCCGCATGATTTTTACGGATGCACTGATACATGGATCGGATCCGCAAAACGCATCCGGTCGTCTGAATGAAGCCTTACAGGGGCATGATCAATGACTGTGGTGATCACCCCCCTGTCATTGATCACCCCCCTGTAAAGCTCCATTCAGATGTCCGCATGATTTTTACGGATGCACTGATAGATGGATCGGATCCGCAAAACGCATCCGGACGTCTGAATGAAGCCTTACAGGGGCGTGATCAATGACTGTGGTGATCACCCCATATAGACTCCCTGATTACCACCCTGTCATTGATTACCCCCCTGTAAAGCTCCATTCAGATGTCCGCATGATTTTTACGGATGCACTGATAGATGGATCGGATCCGCAAAACGCATCCGGACGTCTGAATGAAGCCTTACACGGGCGTGATCAATGACTGTGGTTATCACCCCATATAGACTCCCTGATCACCCCCCTGTCATTGATCACCCCCCTGTCATTGATCACCACCCCTGTCATTGATCACCCCCCCTGTCATTGATCACCCCCCCTGTCATTGATCACCCCTCTGTAAGGCTCCATTCAGATATTTTTTTGGCCCAAGTTAGCGGAATTTTTTTTTTTTTTTCTTACAAAGTCTCATATTCCACTAACTTGTGTCAAAAAATAAAATCTCACATGAACTCCCCATACCCCTCACGGAATCCAAATGCGTAAAATTTTTTAGACATTTATATTCCAGACTTCTTCTCACGCTTTAGGGCCCCTAGAATGCCAGGGCAGTATAAATACCCCACATGTGACCCCATTTCGGAAAGAAGACACCCCCAGGTATTCCGTGAGGGGCATATTGAGTCCATGAAAGATTGAAATTTTTGTCCCAAGTTAGCGGAACGGGAGACTTTGTGAGAAAAAAATTAAAAATATCAATTTCCGCTAACTTGTGCCAAAAAAAAAAAATTTCTATGAACTCGCCATGCCCCTCATTGAATACCTTGGGGTGTCTTCTTTCCAAAATGGTGTCACATGTGGGGTATTTATACTGCCCTGGCATTCTAGGGGCCCCAAAGCGTGAGAAGAAGTCTGGTATCCAAATGTCTAAAAATGCCCTCCTAAAAGGA
Source organism: Bufo bufo (assembly GCF_905171765.1). Taxonomy (NCBI): domain Eukaryota; kingdom Metazoa; phylum Chordata; class Amphibia; order Anura; family Bufonidae; genus Bufo; species Bufo bufo. The sequence continues at coordinate 519,345,267 of NC_053393.1, forward strand.
ATTTGGGCACCTTTGCGCATCTAGGCTGCAAAAAAGTGTCACACATCTGGTATCGCCGTACTCAGGAGAGGTTGGGGAATGTGTTTTGGGGTGTCATTTTACATATACCCATGCTGGGTGAGAGAAATATCTTGGTCAAATGCCAACTTTGTATAAAAAAATGGGAAAAGTTGTCTTTTGCCAAGATATTTCTCTCACCCAGCATGGGTATATGTAAAATGACACCCCAAAACACATTCCCCAACTTCTCCTGAATACGGCGATACCACATGTGTGACACTTTTTTGCAGCCTAGGTGGGCAAAGGGGCCTATATTCCAAAGAGCACCTTTAGGATTTCACAGGTCATTTACCTACTTACCACACATTAGGGCCCCTGGAAAATGCCAGGGCAGTATAACTACCCCACAAGTGACCCCATTTTGGAAAGAAGACACCCCAAGGTATTCCGTGAGGGGCATGGCGAGTTCCTAGAATTTTTTATTTTTTGTCACAAGTTAGTGGAAAATGCTTATTTTTTTTTTTTTTTTTTTTTTCATACAAAGTCTCATATTCCACTAACTTGTGACAAAAAATAAAAACTTCCATGAACTCACTATGCCCATCAGCGAATACCTTGGGGTCTCTTCTTTCCAAAATGGGGTCACTTGTGGGGTAGTTATACTGCCCTGGCATTCTAGGGGCCCAAATGTGTGGTAAGGAGTTTGAAATCAAATTCTGTAAAAAATGACCTGTGAAATCCGAAAGGTGCTCTTTTGAATATGGGCCCCTTTGCCCACCTCGGCTGTAAAAAAGTGTCACACATCTGGTATCTCCGTAATCGGGAGAAGTTGGGGAATGTGTTTTGGGGTGTCATTTTACATATACCCATGCTGGGTGAGAGAAATATCTTGGCAAAAGACAACTTTTCCCATTTTTTTATACAAAGTTGGCATTTGACCAAGATATTTATCTCACCCAGCATGGGTATATGTAAAAAGACACCCCAAAACACATTCCTCAACTTCTCCTGAATACAGAGATACCAGATGTGTGACACTTTTTTGCAGCCTAGGTGGGCAAAGGGGCCCACATTCCAAAGAGCACCTTTCGGATTTCACAGGTCATTTACCTACTTACCACACATTTGGGCCCCTAGAATGCCAGGGCAGTATAACTACCCCACAAGTGACCCCATTTTGGAAAGAAGAGACCCCAAGGTATTCGCTGATGGGCATAGTGAGTTCATGGAAGTTTTTATTTTTTGTCACAAGTTTGTGGAATATGAGACTTTGTTTGAAAAAAAAAAAAAAAAAAAAAATCATCATTTTCCACTAACTTGTGACAAAAAATAAAAAATTCTAGGAACTCGCCATGCCCCTCACGGAATACCTTGGGGTGTCTTCTTTCCAAAATGGGGTCACTTGTGGGGTAGTTATACTGCCCTGGTATTCTAGGGGCCCAAATGTGTGGTAAGGAGTTTGAAATCAAATTCAGGAAAAAATGAGGAGTGAAATCCGAAAGGTGCTCTTTGGAATATGGGCCCCTTTGCCCACCTAGGCTGCAAAAAAGTGTCACACATCTGGTATCCCCGTACTCAGGAGAAGTTGAGGAATGTGTTTTGGGGTGTCTTTTTACATATACCCATGCTGGGTGAGATAAATATTTTGGTCAAATGACAACTTTGTATAAAAAAATGGGAAAAGTTGTCTTTTGCCAAGATATTTCTCTCACCCAGCATGGGTATATATAAAATGACACCCCAAAACACATTCCCCACCTTCTCCTGAGTACGGAGATACCAGATGTGTGACACTTTTTTGCAGCCTAGGTGGGCAAAGGGGCCCATATTCCAAAGAGCACCTTTCGGATTTCACAGGTCATTTTTTACAGAATTTGATTTCAAACTCCTTACCACACATTTGGGCCCCTAGAATGCCAGGGCAGTATAACTACCCCACAAGTGACCCCATTTTGGAAAGAAGAGACCCCAAGGTATTCGCTGATGGGCATAGTGAGTTCATAGAACTTTTTATTTTTTGTCACAAGTTAGTGGAATATGAGACTTTGTAAGAAAAAAAAAAAAAAGAAAAAAAATCATCATTTTCCGCTAACTTGTGACAAAAAATAAAAAGTTCTATGAACTCACTATGCCCATCAGCGAATACCTTAGGGTGTGTACTTTCAGAAATGGGGTCATTTGTGGGGTGTTTGTACTGTCTGGGCATTGTAGAACCTCAGGAAACATGACAGGTGCTCAGAAAGTCAGAGCTGCTTCAAAAAGCGGAAATTCACATTTTTGTACCATAGTTTGTAAACGCTATAACTTTTACCCAAACCATTTTTTTTTTACCCAAACATTTTTTTTTTATCAAAGACATGTAGAACTATAAATTTAGAGCAAAATTTCTATATGGATGTCGTTTTTTTTTGCAAAATTTTACAACTGAAAGTGAAAAATGTCATTTTTTTGCAAAAAAAATCGTTAAATTTCGATTAATAACAAAAAATGTAAAAATGTCAGCAGCAATGAAATACCAACAAATGAAAGCTCTATTAGTGAGAAGAAAAGGAGGTAAAATTCATTTGGGTGGTAAGTTGCATGACCGAGCAATAAACGGTGAAAGTAGTGTAGGTCAGAAGTGTAAAAAGTGGCCTGGTCTTTCAGGGTGTTTAAGCACTGGGGGCTGAGGTGGTTAAGGACAGCCAGGTGCTGCCAAAACCCGGACCAGCACTTAAACTCCGGTCGGGTATTTGACCTCACCTGGCTGGAAACCAGCCCAGCCGCATATGCTGGGAGGAAAATACCTGCCTTGCCAGACACAACCCCTCACTGTGTCACAAGACATAGATCATTGCCACCCTGAAACTAGAGACAAGCATAACAGTGGACAGCTGGAACAGATCTTGCCCCCAATGTCTAACTTTTTCCATATGTCTTTCAAACTGTGAATATGTTGTTAAAACTAATTCAAACCAGTTTCACTATGCCTTAAGATTGTCTATATAAACTCAACTTTGACAATATACCGCAGACAATCTGCTGCACCTCCAGCCAGTGTGTTGTCTTTTCTTATATAAGAACAAAGAGAAATTACCTCCTTTAACCTTAAATTCAGATGACATTGTGATCCTTCCTTGGTATTTGACCTCACCTGGCTGGAAACCAGCCCAGCTGCACATGCTGGGAGGAAAATACCTGCCTTGCCAGACACAACCCCTCACTGTGTCACATACACATACACAGAGGGGGTGGACACACGCGAGACAATGCACCCGGGACAGGTCATCCGCGTTTCCCTGCAACCGGCCTGCTCTGTGTTCTACCGAGAACTTAAAGTTCTGCAGAGACAAAAACCATCTGGTGACCCGGGCATTCCTGTCTTTGGCCTGGCTCATCCACTTGAGAGGGGAGTGGTCGGTCACCAGGCGGAACTTTCTCCCCAACAAATAGTAGCGGAGAGACTCGAGTGCCCACTTAATAGCCAGGCACTCTCTCTCCACTATACTGTACCTGGTTTCGGCTAGGGTGAGCTTGTGGCTTAGGAAGACAACGGGATGCTGCTCCCCGTTGACTTCCTGAGACAGTACAGCACTGAGGCCTACTTCGGAAGCATCCGTTTGTACCACAAACTCCCTCTTGAAGTAAAAAGCCTCTTCCGCCCGATCATCCCAGCAAACCATCACTGATTTTCGTCCCTGCTAGAGTAGCAAAGTGGGGAACAAACCTCATGTAATAGCCTACCCTTCCCAGGAATGACTTCATTTGCTTAGTGGTGACAGGTCAGGGCCAATTCTGTATCGCCTCTATTTTGTTCACTTGGGGTTTGATGACTCCAGGCCCAATGACATACCCCAGGTACTTAGTCTCTTCTAACCCTATCACACATTTTTTGGGGTTAGCAGTTAGGCTAGCTTTCCGAAGGGAGTCCACTACAGCCTGCACTTTGGGTAGGTGACTTTCCCAGTCGGTACTGTGGATGACAATATCATCCAGGTAAGCCGAAGAGTACCGACGATGTGGACGAAGCACAATGTCCATTAGTCACTGAAAAGTGGCGGGGGCGCCATGCAGACCAAAGGGTAAGACATTATATTGATACAGCCCCTCAGGTGTGATGAAGGCAGTTTTCTCTTTGGCAGCCTCCGTTAAGGGCACCTGCCATTACCCTTTCATGAGGTCCAAAACAGAAAAACACCGGGCTTGTCCTAACCTCTCGATGAGCTCATCCACCTGGGGCATGGGATACGCATCAAAGTTGGAAACCTCGTTAAGTTTTCAAAAGTCGCTACAAAACCGCAATGTCCCGTCTGGCTTGGGTATTAATATTTTAGGACTGGCCCACTCACTTTTTGACTCCTCAATGACGTCTAACTGCAACATTAGCTGCACCTCCTCCGATATAGTTTGTCGCCGAGCCTCGGGTACCCAGTATGGGTTTTGCCTGAGGCTCAGTGACATGCTGGATTATGGAAGTGCGTCCAGGGAGGTCCAAGAACACATCCGTGTTCCGACTAACGAACTCCTTGGCCTCCTGAGTCTGTTTAGAGGAGAGCCTGCCGGCAAATTTTACTGTGGCAGCCGTCTCTCTTGCATCAGACAGAGGGGCCGGTACCTTTTCTCCTAGAAAACCCGGCCGCAGGCTGTCTTCTGTACAGGTTTCCCTATCTTTCCACGGTTTGAGTAAATTCACATGGTAAACCAGCTCCGGCTTTCGCCGCCCTGGCTGGTGTACCTTGTAGTTTACATCTCCAATTTTCTCGAGTACCTCGTAGGGCCCCTGCCACCTATCCAGGATCTTACTGGCCACGGTCGGCACCAGAACCAAAACCCAATCAGCCGGGTTAAAAATCAGGACCCCAGCCTGCCGATTATAGACCAGACTCTGGGCTCGCTGAGCTGCCGCCAAATGTTCCCTAACAAGAGGCAACACTGTCTCTATCCCATCTTGCATCTGGGTAACGTACTCAATGACACTTCTATGTGGAGTGGGTTGTTGTTCCCACGCCTCTTTGGCCACGTCCAAGAGACCGCGAGGGTGTCTGCCATATAGCAGTTCGAAGGGCGAGAACCCAGTAGAAGCCTGGGGTACCTCTCGCACTGCGAACATGAGATAGGGCAGAAGGAGGTCCCAGTCCTTCCCATCTTTAGACACTACCTTTTTTAACATAATTTTTAATGTTTGGTTAAACTGTTCTAACAGACCGTCAGTTGGCAGATGGTAAACGGACGTCCGTAGTTGTTTTATGTGCAGCAACTTACAGAGTTCCCTCATCACCTTGGACATAAAAGGGGTCCCTTGGTCGGTCAGAACCTCTTTAGGTAGTCCTACTCGGGAAAACATCTCCATTAACTCCTTAGCTATGAATTTGGCCGAGGTATGTCGCAGTGGCACCGCCTCCAGGTACCGTGTGGCGTAGTCTAGAATGTCTAAGATGTGTTGATGCCCTCTGGTGGACTTCGGTACTGGGCCTATGAGGTCCATAGCTATTCGGTCAAACGGTACTTCAATAATCGGGAGAGGTACTAAGGGACTACGGAAATGTGGCTGGGGGCTAGTTATCTGGCAGGTCGGGCAAGACTTACAAAACTCTTCCACTTCTTTGAATATGCTGGGCCAGTAATACCGCTGTAGAATACGATCCTGAGTTTTCTGCAGCCCCAGGTGACCCCTGAGAACGTGTTGGTGGGCTAGATCTAATACAAGCTTGCGATAAGCCTTGGGGACCACCAACTGTTGAATAGGCTCACCCCGTAGTTGGTTTATGTAATACAACAACTCGTGATGAACCACAAAACGGGGAAACACTGACTCTTCCCCAGGTTGTCGTGGTTCACCATCTCCTATTAACACATTTTCCCAGGCGCGGGATAGGGTTAGGTCCTGATGTTGGGCAGTACCAAAATTATCTCCGGAGACATTGAGGTCTGCCAATTCAGGACCCGGCAGCAAGTCCTCCACGTCTCCCACCATCACACTTAGCGGGGTTGTCTCACCCTATTCCACCGAAGTGGCAGTCACTGCTACTGCTGGCCCTTCGGTCTCAGGTTCCCAGGGTTATGGTCTCCCCCCTGAGCCCGGCCACTCTGCTAGAGTTACCCCTGTCTCATGGGTATCAGTCACTCTCATAGCAGGCCACAGTGCCGGGAAGCCCGGGAAGTCTCTCCCTATTATAAGTTCATAGTGTAAATTTTGGGCAACTGCCACTTCGCGAGTCCATCTGCCAGCCCCTGTGGTTAGAGACACCAGGGCGGTGGGATATTCTTTTAGGTCTCCATGGATGCACATGACCTCGACTTTCCGGCCAGTATACTCCGCTGACCATACAAGGGGAGCCCTTACTAGGGACACCAGACTCCCTGAGTCCAGCAGAGCCTCCGCTGGAGTGTCTCCTACCTCCACCTGGCACAGGTAGTTTAGAGTTTTTGGGGTACCTGCTGCACACAGCTTCCTCGCATATAGCGACTGACAGTAGCCATAGTTAGTATCCATGGGTTCCACCTGATGGGGACAGTCAGCTCTTACATGGCCCGGCTCCTGACACCGCCAGTAGACTATTGGAGCCAGGTCCGTAGAAGGTACACCCCAGGTGGGTTTGGTTGGTACAAGTTGCTGGGTCTGGGATGGAGATTTACGGTGTTTGACTGCCCCCCTCCCAAAATAACCCCCTGTAACAGTCTTAGTAGCCTCATAGTGCTCCACCAGGTCCACCATTTCTAGGGCATTGCCAGTAGACACCTAGCCGATCCAGTGCTGGAGAGGGGGTGGCAGAGCCCTCCATAACATATCAGCCAATAGACTATCCAGCATACCCGTGAGACTCAGAACATCAGGCTGTAGCCAGTTTTGCAAGAGGTGGAGTAAGTCATAATACAGGCTCAGCCGACTTAAACCCCCACTGATGTACCCGCTGGGCCCGGACCAACACATTCACCCCCAGTCTTGCCAAAATCTCACCCTTTACTTTTTGGTAGTCGGACGCTTGATCGTCCGGCAAGTAGAAATACACCTGCTGGGAATCGGATGCCACGACTGGAGAGACGACCTTAGCCCACTGGTCACGGGGTAGCTTTTCCCTGATGGCCACTTTCTTGTACATCACCAGGTAGGTTTCGATGTCGTCTGCGGGGGGTCATCTTAGGAATCGCGGCCTGGACTGCTTTCCAGGCATCGTGGATGCTCGGGGTTGCTCCTGCTGTCTGCAAAGCCATCACGTGTTGTAGCAGCAACTGGTTAGTTTCCTGCTGCTGCTTATTAGCCTCGCATTGCTGCAGGTTTGTCTCTCGCTGCTGCAGATTAGCCTCCATGAGGGCCTTCACAACAGCCTCCATTTTGTTGTGGGGCACTGGTTGTAATACAGCTGGTTTAATGTACGACTTACAACCGTGCCTGAAAAATGCAGAAACCAAAAAAAATTCACGCCAGCCTCACTGCTCTCGCCCGCATCCTCCACCAATTGTGGGGTTTCGCTCTGGTAGATTGGGTAAGCGGGCACAGTACAGAGGCAAAATACAAGTTCTTAGCTCAAAATGTTAGTGTTTATTCACACTTGAGGCAATTGCACAAAACAGCGCGTAACCTTGCAGTCTTGGTGTTAATTCACACACAATGGAAAGTTTATATAACATAAGTCACCTTGCTGGCAGTTCTGCCTCCAGTAGTCCACAGCAGGCTTTAAGGGGCCCGTTTCCCCAGCGTGCGGCTCTCCGCCCTCCAGCACAGCACAAAGCCTCAGATCCCAAAAACAGAGACATCTCTGCTGAGCTCAGCTGCCTATTTAAGGACAGCCAGGTGCTGCCAAAACCCGGACCAGCACTTAAACTCCGGTCGGGTATTTGACCTCACCTGGCCCAGTCGCACATGCTGGGAGGAAAATACCTGCCTTGCCAGACACAACCCCTCATTGTGTCACAAGACATAGATCATTGCCACCCTGAAACTAGAGACAAGCATAACAGTGGACAGCTGGAAAAGATCTTGCCCCCAATGTCTAACTTTTTCCATATGTCTTTCAAACTGTGAATATGTTGTTAAAACTAATTCAAACCAGTTTCACTATGCCTTAAGATTGTCTATATAAACTCAACTTTGACAATATACCGCAGACAATCTGCTGCACCTCCAGCCAGTGTGTTGTCTTTTCTTATATAAGAACAGACAGAAATTGCCTCCTTTAACCTTAAATTCAGATGACATCGTGATCCTTCCTTGGTAAAGAAAATTATTTTAACAAAGTTGGTCCTTCGAGCCGGAATCCAATCTCTTTTAAAACCTCGGTTCATTCGCGGCTGAACACAGTCAACGGCGGGGAGTCCCCTGACTCCCTGATTTGGAAAGACCTCCGGCTGAATTGCTGTTAAACAGAGGCCAGCAGGCAGAAGGACGAGGGGGAGTGACGGATTTAAAGAACATAGTATAGAGAATCAAGGATCTGGTATCATCTGAATATAGGTAGGACAGTAACTATTTCTGTTGGTATATAGATATAGTTATTTCTGTGGTTACCAATACAAGATGGGGTCTTGGGGTTTTAGGAAGATTAGATTTAGTGAAGACGGAAACTCAAGAGTAGAGTCTTGAGCACTTGAGATAGGATTCTCAAGGGGGTAAAGGCCATAGCCTGTGTGAGAAGGCTACAGGAATAAATAAATCCATGCGCATGTGAAAGATTATAGGTACCTGGTAGGTAGGGACTTTAGGGATATGCAACAAGTAACTGTTTATGTAACTGACTATTGTCTAAAGTATCTTTATGTAAATTGTTTATTTTGTCTGCACTAAATGTAAGTTGTCTATTTTGTATGTCGAAGTGTTGCAAAAGTAAAAATTAAGACAGTCTCTTACAAATACCAGTCGTAGTCACCTCAGGTGAGCGACATTACTGTCCGAGGACTGTATTTAGACTAGCGACTCTGGGCGTCCAGAGTGCGGCGAACATTACAGTCCCAGGAGAGTAACGTTTTGGAAAGCGGCTTTGATTCTTGCTCTAATCACTGTTACTCACAGCTCTTTGAGTTATCCCACTTGGCTATAAAATATATGTTTTGTGTATACATATGAAACTCCTTGAATGATTTGTGTGAATGTATGAGGGTTAAATAAATAAAACCCTAAATGGATAAAGGATTAGGTGTGGGGTCTGAGGTCATTGTTTGGATTAAAGACAAAACGATAGGTAGAAAACTAAAAGAAACATCCAGGCACATTTCCCAAATAATAACACCCATCCCATGTCAAAGTGTCTACCATCGTGTAATGAATGTTGAGATCTGTGAGTAACCAAATTCTCCATAAACCCTTAATTTATTGGAGAAATCAGGTTACAATTACCTTATTTTGTCACGAGGTAATTCCCTTTTCATCGGGAAATAGGTGGGTGGAAATAGAAAGATAGAGAGTAATATTATTTCCGATGACAAATTGGATCCCGATTATTAATGAATATAACCGAGTCCTGTCTGTCTCTCTCAGTTTAAGTGGTTCAATGCCCACTGTACTGAAGGAGCTGTTCTAATAACCATAAGACTACCAGTATTCACTATATATTTGAGCCTTCTTGTCATCAGAAATATAAAGAAAAATTTTCCACCCACTGCATTGATTTAAATATCCTGCCTAGAGTGTAAATTTTGGTCAATGCTAGGCATTTCTTTAGAAGGATGGAGGATTTTGTAAATTGTAGACAAAGGGTACTATGAAATATATACTGGATATAGTCCTTTGACTACCTAAATACCTAGTTTGTATAGTGTATAGGTCGAGTATAAGTGTTTCTAATAGTACCAACAATTGTAGGGACTTTCATCATTTAAGGCAAGTTATATTTACTTGAAAATAGTGTAGATAGATACTATCAGAATCAAGGATATTATATATATATAATATATTTATTTATTTTTTTATTATTATTATTTATTTTTTTTTCAGGGTAATTTTTTATTGAGAGTACAGCATTGGAATCATAAACATATCAGTATACATCGGCATGTACATGTTTACATAATACAATATATTGCAATTTTGTTTTCCTGCTACACTCTCAAATTTTTTTTTCTTTTATTTGTCATGTTTGGAGATCATACTTTACACTGAATCTAATATTAATACCCCAACAACCCTAAACTCCCTCCCGCCCCACCTCTATAATTAAACGGTGAGACAACCATCCCTGTAAATTGAGTCCGAGCATTCCTGCTATATGTAGAACCCATCCAATATCTCCACTGTTGCTTCAAGGCCCTCTTTTGCAGACTCATAAAACACCCCCTTTCACCCTTACTTCTTCTAGCACCAGGTCACCAGACAAAGGTTACTGCAGCCTCCCAATCCCAGAGATTTGGTCCCTAAAACAGTCTTCCGCAAGCGCCCGCGATACCAAGCTTGGGTCAGTTAACCAGCCCATCCAAATAGACCCAAAGTTATGTGGACATTTCCTTTTCAGGTATATTCCTCTTTCATACCGCAAGATATTATTCAATCTATTAATATATTCCCGGCTTGTGGGCGGGTTATGTTCTGTCCAGTGTTTGGCTATCAGGATACGAGCTTGGAATAACATTCTCTGTATACATATAGACATAGCACTGCCCCCTGCATCCATCTCTAATTGCCCAAGAAGACATGTCCTGGGAACACACGAAATGTCTATCTGCGTCACTCTTTTAATAAGTCTGTTTTGCAACGAGGGCAACACGAGTCTGAACGAACACCTATCTTATACAGAAGGGCAGGGGTCTTATACACCCTGTGTATCAGATACAGCTGAGACATGCGCTGCGCCTCTAAAATGTTAACCTGGGAGTCAGCGACAATGTGTCATTCCATTGCTCCTGGGTGATTACACCTACATCACCCGCCCATTTATCTTTGACCGGGAGGGGTCCTGGGGAAGTAATCCCCTCATTTATATGCCTATATAACGATGAAATCAGCCCCCTAGTACCCCCGGGACTCAGTAATTGCTGAATGACTATGGGGGTAGGTGAAATTTGTTTACTTTCTGTAAATTGCGCCTGATACGCATGCCTCAGCTGTAAAAATTGATAGAATGCCGTTTTTGGGAGATCAAACTCCCGCTGTAGTTGTGCAAATGATTTCATACTCCGGCCCTTTTGAATGTGGTGTAATACAGAAAACACCCTTTTTTCCCCACGGAGAAAAGCCCTCTAGCCTGAATATTTCAGGTAAGCTCGGATTACGCCACAAAGGTGTATAACCGTGGACTCCCTTGAGACCAAGCGCGTCTTTAAATTTAGACCATACTTTAAAGATCAGGGACAGAGTAGGCAGATTCCCGGCCCCCGGCATTTTTCCTATTTCCGTCCAGTTGACCCCAACCCTTCAAGTGTTGTAACTGGGCAGCCACAAAATATATCCAAGGGTTTGGTACCGAGAGGCCTCCCTCCTCCTTGCCTCTCTGCAACGTCTCTAATCTAATTCTAGGTTGCTTTTTCTTCCATATAAGGGACCGAAAGAGACCCTGAACCTTATAGAATATTCTTTGGGGTATCCAGATGGGGGAATTATGCAAGATATACAGCAATTGGGGCATCAGGATCATTTTAATCAAGTTACAACGACCTACCACAGACAGGGGCAGCTTAACCCAAGGGGATATTTTATCTTCAAATTTACTGACTAATGGGACCATGTTGACTCTAATATAATCTGTAACTCGTGGCGTGATCGTCACACCCAAATATTTAAAGCTATCCACTATTTGCAGCTGGATGCATGACCAGTTCATTTGTGGGGTGAGAGGATCAAGCGGGAATATTACTGACTTGTCCCAGTTTATTCATAGCCCTGACCTAAGGCCAAAATCAGTAATATGGCGCATCACCGGATGGATGGATCGGTCTAGATCACCCATGTATATAAGCATATCGTCCGCATATAACGACACTCTTTCCTCCCGAGCACCCACCAGTAATCCTGTCTAGTCTAGTGATGCGCGTAGTTTACATGCCAGCGGTTCAATGGCCACAGCAAACAAGAGTGGGGATAGTGGGAACCCGTCTGGTCCCCCTATGTAGGGTGAATTGTGCAATAAGCTCTCCATTCACTCTTATTCTAGCAACCGGGGATCGGTACAAGAGCCTTACCCATGTCAAAAGACCTGGTCCAAATCCCATAGCCCTCATAGTTTCCCACAGGTAATCCCACTCAACACTGTCAAAAGCTTTGGCAGCGTCGAAAGACATCACTGCCCTACATCCCCCAGTGTCCACCGGCCGCTGGAGATTAAAGAATAATCTCCTCAGGTTAATGGACGTACTTTTATCTGGCATGAAGCCCATCATATAACACAGCTAACTCGCAGCAGAGGTAAGTATGATTAAATAGGTCGTCTCATCGTTATTCTCACCCCAATTAAACTAAACATATAAACTCAGAAGGAACCCCAAAAAAAGGAAACCCCCTCCGTTCATCCCTTAAAACTAGGGATTTGAGGCAGAAAAGGTTTTCCTGAAACCAGCAACAAATAGGAACAAGAGGAAGAAAAAAAAAAAAAGCCCCTCAAATCTAGTAGACGCAACTAGAGAAAAGATTCTCAGGCAAGGCACCTTGTATATTTCGTCCGTACTAGAAAGATGCAGAGAGCGTCCAACAGGATAGTCCCCAGCGGAAAACATATCAAATACACTGAGCACTATGTACTTCTAGCCCTGCCGAGCCCCCAGCTAATAACGAATGCTGTCACCATATCACGATAGCAGGGTATTGTACAAACCGGAGACACCACAGATATAATACTCATCATCCAGTCGACCCAGTCAGCAAGCCCTCCGCAGTAGTGTCTCAAGCAGTCATTCCCGGTCGCCAGCGGCGGGGTTGAGAACGCCCTGCTGATCCAGCCAGCTAGTGGCGTCTTCCGGAGTATCGAAGAAATGCGTTTTTCCTCCAGCAACCACCCGCAACTTTGATGGGTACAGCATGGAATACAGCACGTTTTTTTATCCATAGCCGTCTCTTAATATCTAGAAATCTTGCTCGCCGTAGCTGAACTTCTGCGGAGAAGTCTGGGAATATTAATATTTTGCTGCCATTGATGGTAAGCTCCTGCAGATCTCTGGCCTTACGTAGAATTGTGTCCCGGTCTCGGTAGTGCAAGATCCTGAGTAGTATTGGTCTGGGAGGCGCACCCAGTGGGGGGGGGGGGGCGGAATGGTACCCTGTGTGCTCTCTCTATAGCAAAGATTGCGCTCCAAACTTCTCCCTGAACCAGGCTTCAAAAAATTTTGGAACGTCGGCCCCTTCAGCTTTTTCCGGAACACCCACCAGTCTAAGGTTATTGCGTCGTGACCTATTTTCTAGGTCTTCTGTTTTATTGATAAGGAGGGGGACATTGTGTATAACTTTAGCCATATCCCTTTTAACAGGGAGTAATTGATCTTCCAGGGCACTGATGCGGTTTTCCACCTCTGCAACTCGCTCATTGACTTTCCTTAGGTCCTGTCTTATTAATGCAACATTCCCCTGGAGGGACCCCATAGCGGTATGTAGAGAGGCTAGTGCAGAGCTACACTGCTGAACAGCAAGAAATATATCATTGGGAGTGGGTTCATGCACCTTAGATCTATCAGTCCCTGGTGGCAGCTGGGAAGGTGCAGGTCGCCTAAGTAGTGACTCAGCCCGACCCCAGCACTTGCCTCTGCCTCGCCACCGTCGCCATCTTGGGCTCCTCAGTCTCCCTGCTGATCGGGGTTATCCAGGGCCGGTGAGTCTTCTACGAGGCTTTCCTGGGGCGTATCACCCCTTTATAACTGTCCTCCGTGCGGGGAGTCCTGGCAAATGTTTCCAGGCGGGCCGCAGTGTCCGCCGATTTGTTTGCGGCGCCATTTTGCTTTACTGACGACAGGCCCGGGCATTCCCGGCTCTCCTTCTCCTTTTTACTTGCGCGGGTCATGCTCGATGACATGCAGGCAGGGTTCCGTGTGGTGTTGCCGACTATAATCAGTCGATTCGGAGCCTCCAGCCACAGGATGGTGCAGGATAATAGAGGTGCCTTTCAAGAGCTCTCAGCCTCACGTCCTCTCACATTGCCGGCCAGGCCACGCACCCCGAATCAAGGATATCTTAAAAACTAGACTGGTCAATTCACACGTCAGAGATTTTATTTTTAAACTACCATGGGGAACGTATCAGGGAAAGCTTTAGGATGTGGAAGTCTTTCTTGTTGTCAGAAGAATGTTTCTTTAGAAGGTGATGTTAAGTATATGCACAAAACGCTTCTGTGAATCGGGTAAAACAGGTAAGTTCTTGGCACGGTTAGTTTCTAATCAGAGAGAGGCTACTATTATAAGTGAGATTAGGAATTCAAAAGGCAATAGGGTGAGGTCCCCGGAGATGATTAGGGAGGAGTTTGTGAAATACTACTCTTCACTTTATCAGTCTGACCCTACGCCTAGATGGGATGATATGGAGCAATACTTACAACAACTGGGGCTTCCCCAGTTAGATTTAAAGGATAGGGAAATGTTGGATCGTCCTATCGGGTTGGAGGAGTTGCGATCGATACTTCCACTTCTGAAATATGATTCATCCCCTGGCCCTGATGGTTTGCCGTTTGAACTCTATAGGTACAATGCTAAAATCGCTCCTCCCAATCTTTTTGCGGGTCTTGAATGTATCCTGTGTATCTGGTTCTTTGCCTCAATCATTCAGAGAGGCAGTGATTATCTTGGTGTTAAAAAAAGATAAAGATAAATGCTATATTTTGCAAACATTTTGGCTAATCGCTTGAAAAGGGTCATTGCCTCTCTGGTACATTCCAATTAGACGGGATTCATCCCGGGCCAGCAAATACAGATGAGTCTCTATAGGGTGTATTTGAATTTTTCTGTTGGGGGTAGCATGGACCACTCCATCCTGTCTTTAGATGCCGCAAAGGCGTTTGACAGGATGGAGTGGTCTTTTCTGTGGTCCGCTATGTCTCATTTTGGTTTGGGGACTGCATTTATAGAAATGACCAAAATGTTATATGAACAGCCGTTAGCACGTATTAATATTAATGGCATTGGCTCTTCTTCCATTATGATGCGGCGGGGGATGAGACAGGGATGCCCTCTCTCTCCCCTTCTCTTTTTGCTTTATTTATTGAACCATTGGCCTGTAAGATTCGTTCAGATAACCGCATAGACGGCTTTGGGGTGGCAGGAGTGAGCGATAAAATAAGTCTCTATGCCGATGATGTTATTTTGTTTTTGGAAAAATCCTCCCCTATGTGATGGCAACAATAGAGGAATTTGGTAAATTATCGGGTTATCAGATTAATTGGACCAAGTCATCGCTCCTCCCGCTGAACCGCAAGGCCGTAGATGAGGGGAGTGGAGTCCGGGTCCTGGCTCCCAACAAAACCTTGAACTACTTGGTGGTGAAGATTGGGGTTCCCATAAACAGGTTTTATGAGCTTAATTTGGCCCCGGTGTTGAATAAAGTTAAGTCTAAAATATGCGCTTGGCAGAAACGGATATTGGCACAGACGGATCGAATATCGCTGGTCAAAATGATTATTCTGCCTATTGTGATGTACCCGATGTGTGCCTCCCCTGTTTGAATCGATGATATAAGACGCTCATTAATGATCTAATATGGGGAAGGAAGAGGGTGAGGATTAAAACAGAGTTATTTATGGCTGTCAGACTCAGATGGTGGGTTATCATTTCCTTTTTTTCAAGGTTATTATTTATGTGCACAGGTTCAAAGTTGTTGTAAATTTAAAGAGAGTTTATTAGCACAATATTTGACACAGGTTATGGAAAAACCAATTGATAACATTTTTACATGTTTGGAATCGGGTCATTTGGGAGTGAGGAAGTCCCTATTGATCCCTTGGACTCTACAGAAGGTTTGGAATAAGCTTAAGAGGATTTTGAAAGTCTCCTACTCTTTTGCTTTATCCCCTTTGTGGGAGAATAGGAATCTGGTGGAATTCTTCAAAATCACAGATTATGAATATTGGATACGTAGGGGAGTTGTTAATGTGTGTCACCTTTTTGTTTTTGGACACTTTAAATCCTTTTCGGATTATAAATCCGCTGTTAGCACATCATTAGATGTGTTTATGTATGCACGTTTAACCCCTTAAGGACCGGGCTCATTTTCACCTTAAGGACCAGGCTCATTTTCACCTTAAGGACCAGGCCATTTTTTGCAAATCTGACCAGTGTCACTTTAAGTGCTCATAACTTTAAAACGCTTTGACTTACCCAGGCCGTTCTGAGATTGTTTTTTCGTCACATATTGTACTTCATGACACTGCTAAAATTGGGTCAAAAAAGTTAATTTTTTTGCATAAAAAAATACAATTTTTACCGTAAATTTTGAAAAATTAGCAAATTTCAAATTTTCAGTTTCTCTACCTCTGTAATACATAGTAATACCCCCAAAAATTGTGATGACTTTACATTCCCCATATGTCTACTTCATGCTTGAATTGTTTTGGGAATGATATTTTATTTTTTGGGGATGTTACAAGGCTTAGAAGTTTAGAAGCAAATTTTGAAATTTTCAGAAATCTTCAAAATCCCACTTTTTATGGACCAGTTCAGGTTTGAAGTCATATTGTGAGGCTTAGATAATAGAAACTGTGTGGCGAAACCAACCTCGCCACTGGGTTTTGGAGAGGACTGGCTGCTGGCCTCTTGCCCCAGGATTATGGGCCATATACTAACTTTTAAACCCCTGAACCGATTCAAGTGAATTTTGGATAGGTTTGTCCCCACGTTATACTGTTTGAATTAATGTAAGTTATATGTATGGCCAATGTAAACTCACAAAGTTGTAACAATCTATAATAATTGTAACTTGTCAGCTTGGGAGGAAAATGCTGGGTGTGTTTCTATTGTGCCATTGTCCCATTGTGTGTTTAAATGGTGATGTCTGTCCTGTTGTATCTACATGTGTATTGGCGATCTCCCTTTGTTCTGAGAGATAATTGGATTGCTCCTCAGGTTGTCTCCAGACAGAGGGGAGGAGACCATGATGCATTGTGGGGATATGTTGTCCTATGTCCCAGTCTTCATTCTGGTCCTCTGGGGGCGTGAACGATTGGTTGCTGTAGTTGCATTGTATGTGTTGTTAATTACTGATTGGTTGTATTTCAAACCCCTGTGGGCAGTACTATGTTTTTGGTTTGTGAATAAAAGAGGCTGTACGTGAAGTACAGTCAGTTCCTGTTTCACCTTCAACATAGAGCCTCGTCTCATGTGTGTGGGGATTGCTATACGTGTATACTCCCCTGGCTATAACTACTAGCTCTTTTAAGGGCTGTTCCTGATCTCTGGTTTTAGGAGAGGTCCACCCACTGGAGCCTGGAGCCTTGTCGTAGGTCCAGGGTGGGTAGGAGACGGTGAGACCTCAACCAAGCTTCGGCGGTTCGTGGGGTCTGCAGTGCGTACGGCGTCAAGTGGAGTGCTTGGAGTCCTCGGAAAGCACTAGGAGCATTCATTCAACGGAGGTACCCGGTCGGTGTACCAGGTGATCCGTTACATTGGTGGCAAGCAGTGGGATGGCGTCCTAGTGTGAGGAGAAGCAGCTCGGAGACACCGTTCGTGGAGTTACAAATTGAGGGCAACGCTAGTATCCGTACAGCGCCCCTGGGAGCAGAGGTATCCAGCGACTTGGAGCAGACAAGTATGGAAGGCTCTGAAGATGACTGGCTGGCCGAGGTGAGGCAGCGAGTGGCCCAGTATGGAGGTAATGTGTCCATGGATATATACCAGGCCATCTGGAACCAGGTCACAGCCAAGCGACATGCAAGGATGGAACGAGAATTCCGACTGGCGAAAGAGAGCGAAATTGCCCAGCGGAAGGAGTGTTACAGCAGCCGAGCAGAGGCTGCATCCGAGGAGGTTAGCAGTCTCCCCCTGAGGCGGCCAGAGGAACCCGAAGTAGGGGTCCTCATAGACTGGTCCTGTGAGGAACCACAACAGGCAGGTGGAGACGAGACCGAGGTCTCTCCACCGGGATGCTGGGCAGCTGGCCCAGACGCTCAACAGCAGCCGGAGTTGCCAGGTGTGGACGCAGATGGTTCTTACTCGCAACTGTTGAGGGACCTCACAGACTGGTCCTGGGAGGACCCACAGATGGCAGGTGGAGATGGGACCGAGGTCTCTCTACCAGTCCTACAGGGATGCTGGACGGTTGGTCCAGATCTCCAGCCATCTCCGCAGGGATACCAGGAGGAGGAGGTAAGCGAGCCCTCCCCTTCCCAGGTACTTCCCAACCGAGTTCTGGGGGCAGGGGATGAGCCTGCGATATCCACTGATCTCTCTCCCCAACCACAGGGGGACAGCACCCCTAACTCCGATGGTGCAGATGGGACCACGGTCTCTGCACCAGACCTACCGAGATACTGGACGGCCGGTTCAGATCCCCCACCAACCCTGCAGGAATGCCAGGAGGAGGAGGTAAGCGATTCCTCCTCTCCACAGCCGATCTGCAACAAGGTCCTGGGGATAGGATTCCCTGACCACATCCCAGCGGAAGAGCTGGCATCTGGGCAGAGCGCAGTCGGCCTCTGCCCTCCCCTATCCTCTTCTCCAGAGCCGGACTTCCCACAGGCTACCCCAGCAGAAGAGCTGGCATCTGGGCAGAGCGCAGTCGGCCTCTGCCCACCAAGTACCTACAGCTCCAAGCTGGAGAACCACAAAGAGGCGAGGAGTAGCAGATGCCCACTCAACAGCTGGGGACATACAGAACAGAGCCAGGCCCCAAGATTCAACAGGTCCAGTATTGGGTTGTGGTTGGACTGCCAGACTAACTCCGGTACTGACCGTGAGGTCAGGTATCTGGTTAGTCTTCCCTGGGAGGGGGAGATGTGTGGCGAAACCAACCTCGCCACTGGGTTTTGGAGAGGACTGGCTGCTGGCCTCTTGCCCCAGGATTATGGGCCATATACTAACTTTTAAACCCCTGAACCGATTCAAGTGAATTTTGGATAGGTTTGTCCCCACGTTATACTGTTTGAATTAATGTAAGTTATATGTATGGCCAATGTAAACTCACAAAGTTGTAACAATCTATAATAATTGTAACTTGTCAGCTTGGGAGGAAAATGCTGGGTGTGTTTCTATTGTGCCATTGTCCCATTGTGTGTTTAAATGGTGATGTCTGTCCTGTTGTATCTACATGTGTATTGGCGATCTCCCTTTGTTCTGAGAGATAATTGGATTGCTCCTCAGGTTGTCTCCAGACAGAGGGGAGGAGACCATGATGCATTGTGGGGATATGTTGTCCTATGTCCCAGTCTTCATTCTGGTCCTCTGGGGGCGTGAACGATTGGTTGCTGTAGTTGCATTGTATGTGTTGTTAATTACTGATTGGTTGTATTTCAAACCCCTGTGGGCAGTACTATGTTTTTGGTTTGTGAATAAAAGAGGCTGTACGTGAAGTACAGTCAGTTCCTGTTTCACCTTCAACATAGAGCCTCGTCTCATGTGTGTGGGGATTGCTATACGTGTATACTCCCCTGGCTATAACTACTAGCTCTTTTAAGGGCTGTTCCTGATCTCTGGTTTTAGGAGAGGTCCACCCACTGGAGCCTGGAGCCTTGTCGTAGGTCCAGGGTGGGTAGGAGACGGTGAGACCTCAACCAAGCTTCGGCGGTTCGTGGGGTCTGCAGTGCGTACGGCGTCAAGTGGAGTGCTTGGAGTCCTCGGAAAGCACTAGGAGCATTCATTCAACGGAGGTACCCGGTCGGTGTACCAGGTGATCCGTTACAGAAACCTCCCAAAAATGACCCCATTCTAGAAACTACACCCCTCAAGGTATTCAAAACTGTTTTTTCAAACTTTGTTAACCCTTTAGGTGTTCCACAAGAGTTAATGGCAGATGGAGAAACAATTTTGAAATTTATATTTTTTGGAAAATTTTCCAATATAATCAATTTTTTCCAGGAGTAAAACAAGGGTTAACTGCCAAACAACACTCAAAATGGGTTGCCCTGATTCTGTAGTTTGCAAAAACACCCCATATGTGGTCGTAAACTACTGTTTGGCCGAACGGTAGCACATAGAAGGAGGGGAACACCATATGGGTTTTGGAAGGCAGATTTGGCAGGACTGGTTTTGTTTATACCATGTCCCATTTGAAGCCCCCTGTTGCACCCCTAGAATAGAAATTTCAAAAAAGTGACTCCATCTAAGAAAGTACACCCCTCAAGGTATTCAAAACTGGGTTTACAAACTTTGTTAACCCTTTAGGTGTTCCACAAGAGTTAATGGCAGATGGAGAAACAATTTTGAAATTTCTATTTTTTGGAAAATTTTCCAATATAATCAATTTTTTCCAGGAGTAAAACAAGGGTTAACTGCCAAACAACACTCAAAATGGGTTGCCCTGATTCTGTAGTTTGCAAAAACACCCCATATGTGGTCGTAAACTACTGTTTGGCCGAACGGTAGCACATAGAAGGAGGGGAACACCATATGGGTTTTGGAAGGCAGATTTGGCAGGACTGGTTTTGTTTATACCATGTCCCATTTGAAGCCCCCTGTTGCACCCCTAGAATAGAAATTTCAAAAAAGTGACTCCATCTAAGAAAGTACACCCCTCAAGGTATTCAAAACTGGGTTTACAAACTTTGTTAACCCTTTAGGTGTTCCACAAGAGTTAATGGCAGATGGAGAAACAATTTTGAAATTTCTATTTTTTGGAAAATTTTCCAATATAATCAATTTTTTCCAGGAGTAAAACAAGGGTTAACTGCCAAACAACACTCAAAATGGGTTGCCCTGATTCTGTAGTTTGCAAAAACACCCCATATGTGGTCGTAAACTACTGTTTGGCCGAACGGTAGCACATAGAAGGAGGGGAACACCATATGGGTTTTGGAAGGCAGATTTGGCAGGACTGGTTTTGTTTATACCATGTCCCATTTGAAGCCCCCTGTTGCACCCCTAGAATAGAAATTTCAAAAAAGTGACTCCATCTAAGAAAGTACACCCCTCAAGGTATTCAAAACTGGGTTTACAAACTTTGTTAACCCTTTAGGTGTTCCACAAGAGTTAATGGCAGATGGAGAAACAATTTTGAAATTTCTATTTTTTGGAAAATTTTCCAATATAATCAATTTTTTCCAGGAGTAAAACAAGGGTTAACTGCCAAACAACACTCAAAATGGGTTGCCCTGATTCTGTAGTTTGCAAAAACACCCCATATGTGGTCGTAAACTACTGTTTGGCCGAACGGTAGCACATAGAATGAGGGGAACACCATATGGGTTTTGGAAGGCAGATTTGGCAGGACTGGTTTTGTTTATACCATGTCCCATTTGAAGCCCCCTGTTGCACCCCTAGAATAGAAATTTCAAAAAAGTGACTCCATCTAAGAAAGTACACCCCTCAAGGTATTCAAAACTGGGTTTACAAACTTTGTTAACCCTTTAGGTGTTCCACAAGAGTTAATGGCAGATGGAGAAACAATTTTGAAATTTCTATTTTTTGGAAAATTTTCCAATATAATCAATTTTTTCCAGGAGTAAAACAAGGGTTAACTGCCAAACAACACTCAAAATGGGTTGCCCTGATTCTGTAGTTTGCAAAAACACCCCATATGTGGTCGTAAACTACTGTTTGGCCGAACGGTAGCACATAGAAGGAGGGGAACACCATATGGGTTTTGGAAGGCAGATTTGGCAGGACTGGTTTTGTTTATACCATGTCCCATTTGAAGCCCCCTGTTGCACCCCTAGAATAGAAATTTCAAAAAAGTGACTCCATCTAAGAAAGTACACCCCTCAAGGTATTCAAAACTGGGTTTACAAACTTTGTTAACCCTTTAGGTGTTCCACAAGAGTTAATGGCAGATGGAGAAACAATTTTGAAATTTCTATTTTTTGGAAAATTTTCCAATATAATCAATTTTTTCCAGGAGTAAAACAAGGGTTAACTGCCAAACAACACTCAAAATGGGTTGCCCTGATTCTGTAGTTTGCAAAAACACCCCATATGTGGTCGTAAACTACTGTTTGGCCGAACGGTAGCACATAGAAGGAGGGGAACACCATATGGGTTTTGGAAGGCAGATTTGGTAGGACTGGTTTTGTTTATACCATGTCCCATTTGAAGCCCCCTGTTGCACCCCTAGAATAGAAATTTCAAAAAAGTGACTCCATCTAAGAAAGTACACCCCTCAAGGTATTCAAAACTGGGTTTACAAACTTTGTTAACCCTTTAGGTGTTCCACAAGAGTTAATGGCAGATGGAGAAACAATTTTGAAATTTCTATTTTTTGGAAAATTTTCCAATATAATCAATTTTTTCCAGGAGTAAAACAAGGGTTAACTGCCAAACAACACTCAAAATGGGTTGCCCTGATTCTGTAGTTTGCAAAAACACCCCATATGTGGTCGTAAACTACTATTTGGCTAAACGGCAGGACATAGAAGAAGGGGAACGTCATTTTTGGAAGGCAGATTTTGCTGGACTGGTTTATTGACACCATGTACCCTTTCAAGCCCCCTGATGCACCCCTAGAGTAGAAACTCCATAAAAGTGACCCCATCTAGGAAACTACGGGATAAGGTGGTTGTTGTTTTGGGACTATTTTTGGGGTAAATTTGATTTTTGGTTGCTCTATATTAGTCTTTTTTGAGGCAATGTAACAAAAAAATGTAATTCTAAAATTGTTTCTACATTCACTATTTGGTTTTGTGGAACACCTAAAGGGTTAACATAGTTTGTAAAGTAACTTTTGAATACCTTGAGGGGTGTAGTTTCTTAGATGGGGTCACTTTTTTGGAGTTTCTAGTCTAGGCTACATCAGGGGGGGCTTCTAATGGGACATGGTGTCAAAAAAAAAACTGTCCATCAAAATCTGCCTTCCAGAAACCATATGGAGTTCCCTTCGTTCTATGCCCTGCCGTGCGGCTATATAGCCATTTACGACCACATATGGGGTGTTTCTGCAAACTACAGAATCGGGGCAATAAATATTTAGTTTTGTTTGGCTGTTAACCCTTGCTTTATTACCGGCAAAATGGATTCAAATTGAAATTTTGCCCAAAAATTGGTGTTTTGGCACAGTTTTTATTTTATATTTTTAACACCGTTCATCCGAGGCGTTTGGTCAAAAGTTATTTTTATAGCGACGACTTTTACGCACGCGACGATGCCCAATATGTATGGCTCTCAGACTTTGGAGACACTAAGCAGGCATCCTAAAACTGCGGCCCTCCAGATATTGTAAAACTACAATTCCCACCATGCCCTGCTGATGGCTGTAGGTTGTCTGGGCATGCTGGGAGTTATAGTTTTACAACATCTGGAGGGCCGCAGTTTGAGGATGCCTGCTCTAAAACTAATATTTTTTGGGGAAAGAAAAATTGTTTCCGTGTCTCCAAAGTCTGAGAGCCATAGTGTTTTATGTTCTCTAGTGGACTGTTGAGGATTATAAAAATTTAGTACTCCATGGAAGTGTGATACTCCCTGAAGCAATTGATAATGCAGAGGCCCGGATGATCGGGGCAAGTGTCACATTGAGTAGTGGTGTCCTTCCGTATCCCCCTCTTGTGACACACTCTGCACTTTTTTTGGGTTCGTCCCTTCTTTCCAGTATGGGGGACCACACCTGGAAAGTGTTGGCCAGGGACGATCCGGGCGCCTCCAATTCCCGAGGTACTCCGGCCTGCTCTTTCCCGGTCCGAAAAGATCAGGTCTTTGAGGACTGCCTCATAGAACTGGAGGAATGTCCCTGTGCTGCCAGCGCTTCGGGATAGTACAAAAGAGTTGTACATGGCAACCTGTACCAAGTAGACCGCAACTTTTTTGTACCATGCCCGGGTTTTGCGCATGGCGTTATATGGCGTGAGGACTTGATCAGAGAGATCAACTCCTCCCATATACCGATTGTAGTCGACGATACAATCGGGCTTGAGGACCGTTGCCGCGGTACCTCGCACAGGGACAGGGGTGGTGCCGTTACCGTGGATTGTGGACAGCATAAGGACATCCCTCTTGTCCTTATACCTGACCAGCAACAGGTTTCCACTGGTAAGGGCACGGGTCTCACCCCTGGGGATAGGTACCTGGAGGGGGTAGGCAGGGAGGCCGCGTTGATTTTTCCGCACGGTCCCACAAGCGAACGTGGATCTGGCGGCAAGGGACCTGAACAAGGGAATGCTGGTATAAAAGTTATCCACGTACAAGTGGTAACCATTATCCAGCAGTGGGTACATAAGGTCCCACACGAGTTTCCCGCTAACACCCAGAGTGGGGGGACATTCTGGGGGTTCAATACGGGAATCTCGCCCCTCGTACACACGAAATTTGTAAGTGTACCCTGAGGCACTCTCACAAATTTTGTATAGCTTCACGCCATACCTCGCCCGCTTTGTGGGAATGTATTGGCGGAAACTGAGTCTCCCCTTGAACGCAACGAGAGACTCATCAACCGCGACCTCCCTTCCAGGTACGTAGGCCTGCTGAAATGTGGCCCCAAAGTGATCGATGACCGGCCGTATCTTATACAGCCGGTCATAGGCAGGATCACTTCGGGGGGGACATGCTGCATTATCGGAATAATGCAGACATTTCCGGATGGCCTCAAACCGGTGACGTATCATGACCATACTGTACAGTGGGGTCTGGTAGAGTATGTCCCCACTCCAGTATTGCCTGACACTGGGTTTTTGGACTAGACCCATATGCAGCACGAGGCCCCAAAATGTCCTCATTTCGGCTGCACTGACCGGCGTCCAGCCACCGGGTCTAGCCAAAACTGAGCCTGGGTTTTGAGCGACGAACTGTTGGGCGTACAGATTCGTCTGCTCCACCATCAAATTCACCAGTGAGTTACTGAAAAAAAAACTAAAATAGTCTATTTCAGTAAACCCCACTGTGGGAATCTGGATTCCAGGATTGCCAGCAAAATCCGGAATCTCAGGCTCAAAGTCCACTGGGGGACACCAGCTAAGTTCATCGGCAGGGGGCTCCGGTGGACTTATTTGGTGGGCCGGGAAACCAGTACGAACCCCAGGGCGGCTCGTACTAGGGTGGGCCACAGGATCCCTAGCATGTGGGGCCCCTGGCTCCGCCTGGCGGCGTCTCCGCCGCCTTGGTGGCTCATCGTCATCAGATGATGATGAGGAGGATGCGGATGACAAAAGGAATGTGGGGTCATCCTCATCCTCACTGGGGCTCTCAGAGTCGGAGGCAATCTGGGCGTATGCCTCCTCGGCCGAGAACATCCGGTGGGCCATGGGTGTGTGTGCGTGTAGGTGTGCGTGTGTGGCAAACTTTATTATATGTGCGTGTGTGTGGGGGCAACGGGTGTTCGCGTACTAAAAAGTCCAGGCAAAAAAATGGGCAAGTGTTGGAAAAAAAAAAAGTTAAAACTTGCTGATCAGCGGTACAACGCTGATCAGCGGTCGGTGGGGTGGTGGGGCGGGCGATGCGCTAACAGTGGACGGACGCTAAAAAGTGCCGGCCAGTCAGCGCACGCAGAAAAAAAAAAGTGGTGGTGAGTGGGGGGTGGGGGGTGCTGGTGGGGGGTGGGTGGGGGGGGGAGGCAGGAGGGGGGGGGGGGAAGTGGCTGGTGGGGGGGGGGTGGGGGGGCAAGTGGCAGGAGGGGTCTGGGTTAGGGTTAGATGGAAGTTTGGAAGTTTGGAATAAAAGTACTTTTTTTTTTTTTTTCTAACTTACTTTTCCCTTCTTTCCCTGCCTAACGGTGCCTCTCCCTCACTGACCCTAACCTACCTGGGTGGCGATGGGTGCAGGAGGGTGATGGATGCCGATTAGGGGGACACAGGAGCTCGTTCTGGACGGTGCTGCACGGTCAGGGTGCTGGACAGGAAGAGGAGGGGAGAGAGGAGCGCAGGAAGTTTGAATCTCGCGCCTCTCTCCCCTGCACCAATCAGCACCCTGGACAGCGGCATTCAGCACCAGGGCCAGCACCGCCTCTCCAAATCCTCGGACTGCGATAGGTGGTGTATAATTACGCCACCGATCGCAGTCTTTTTCCGGTTCATCGGGTCACAGGACACCCGAATGGACCGGAAACGCAGAAAACCGCAGGTCTGAATTGACCTGCGGTTTTCTGCGATCGCCGATACGGGGGGGTCAAATGACCCCCCCCTGCATTGTTACGGGATGCCGGCTGAATGATTTCAGCCGAAATCCCGTTCCGATTAACCCCTGCGGCGCCGGAGTTCCGATTTTAAGTCAGGACGTACCGGTACGTCCTCGGTCCTTAAGGACTCGGGAAATAGGGCGTACCGGTACGTCCTAGGTCCTTAAGGACTCGGGAAATAGGGCGTACCGGTACGTCCTAGGTCCTTAAGGGGTTAAAACATGTTTATGAGGCTTCTAGGAATAATGGGTATATTTTTCCATATGTATTTTCTGATTATTATTATGCCCAGAAAGATCAGAGGGTTAAGATAGCTAGTCTATATAGTAAACTTCGAACAGCACTGGCAACTGTAACTCTATTTAAAAGCCCAAATAAATGGGAGCAAGAGTTGCATTGCCAACCATTACAATAGACTAGTATTTATAGGAACGTAAGAAAGGCCACAATCTCTAATGCTCACAGATTAATTCAATTATAGATCTTGCATCGGCTGTACTATACCCCAAAAACCCAAGCGAAATTCCCCCAAAATAAAGGTCGAGACTGTGGCTGTCCTAAATGTGGGTATGTAAATGCGGATTTTAGGCATTTACTGTGGGAATGTAGTAAAATAAAAAAGGTATTGGGAACAGATGTTTGCAGCTCTACAAAAGGAGTCTTCTTCGACATATAGCCCCGGGATGCTGACAGTGATACTGGGATATTATGCTATAGACATGGAAGTTCTGGCTCGGGTCAGACAGATCTGGATGAGGGGTTTGATGGTGGCAAAAGTTATTCTGGTCAAATATTTGGGGTCTGTCTCCCCACCCTCGTTAAGCGAATGGATCTTGTACCTCCAACAAATTAAAGTCTATGAGGATATGGAAAGGAAACTGAGAGCGGCACGTGTGACTGTTCAGACATAGCTACTAGTGTAATTATGTCTGTGTGTACTAGAGCTGTAGTGACGACAGCCAATTGGGGGGGACGGGGTGGGAGGTTATAGGTTTATTTTTTATATCATTGGTGAATTTACAGTCATATTTATAATCTGTGTAGGATTTTGTGTTATGCGATAGGGTAGTTCGCTACTGTTTTATAGTAACTATAATATCTGTTGTTTTGTATAGAGAAGAAAATGAAATAAAATGGATATTTAAAAAAAAAAAAAAGTATATGCACAAATTAGATCCAGAGAATGTAAAGTATGTGGATAAGTGGCGTAAAAAGTTTGAGTTTAGAGGGAAGCTGAGTGTGGTTGGATGTGACAAATTAGTGAAGGAAATTGAAAAGTGTGATGAGAAAAGGAGAAGAAAGTATGGAATTGATTGTGCAAGAAAATGGTTGAAAGTCTCTCAAAAAAGGGGACAAGGCAGACAGAGGAGACAGGAAATGTTGCCCCTGTGTGATAAAGAAGATGAGAATTCCTTAATACTATCCAGACCCTCTCCCTACCAGCAAAATGTCATAGCTCAAGCGCTCTACAGCTTGGATTTGGCCACAAAAGGACCCTCCGCAGTAACAAAAGAACTGTGGAGGAAGCACGAAAAAACATAAGCCCCTTAGCTGAATTCCACCAACTAGATTAACTTCATTGTATCATGTATTATAGGTACGCTAAGTGCCCAGATTATAAGGTATGAGGAAAAAATTCTTAAAGAATCATCTTCCAGGTTATTTCTTAAAACGCTCTATTGGGATAAAAAAGGAAACTGTGGAGTAAGTTGTGAATTATCTGAAAGTATGAACAAAGCTTTTCGAGGTACTTGTCTCCATGTCTCAGTAACAAAGAACAAAAACAGTGATTGGAGGGATGTAGGAGAATTTGTGGAGAAGTGCTTGGACAGTATCTTGGGAACCTCCCGTTGAAGGGATACGATTCAATCCAAAATTGGAGGCTTCTTCAAAACCATTAAATTGGCTTACAATATCTGTCCCTCATGCATACATACCTCCGAAATAAGTTGACCACTGTTAGTTCTGACAGAGGAGCAAAATGAGCAACTCAAGGAATACCCTGACTCCATGTGGTCTCAAGGGTCAGCAGATGTGGGCCTAATGAAAGGAGTGGAACCAGTGATGATAACACCTAAATCTACTTTTAGGCCACATCAGAGACAGTATCCACTCAGACCAGAAGCAGAAAAAGGTATTGAACCAATTATTGAGGATCTGTTGGCATCTGGAATAATTATCCCATGCCCGGATTCTCCATGTAATGCTCCTTTGTATCCTGTCAAGAAGGCTCATCCCTCTGTGGGGTGGAGAATGGTCTTAGACCTACAAGCAGTAAGCAAAGCAGTAATACCAAGAGGAAAAAGGTATACAGGTGAAACTCGAAAAATTAGAATATTGTGCAAAAGTTCATTTATTTCAGTAATGCATATTAAAAAGGAATTGCATTAATGCAGCTTAAAATTTGAATTTTGTGAAAAGGTTCAATATTCTAGGCTCAAAGTGTCACACTCTAGTCAGCTAATTAATCCATACCCCCTGAGCAAAGGGTACCTCAAAATTGTGACTTTGGGGTTTCATAAGCTGTAAGCCATAATCATCCAAATTATAACAAATAAAGGCTTGAAATATCTCGCTTTGCATGTAATGAGTCTCTCATATGTTAGTTTCACCTTTTAAGTTGCATTATTGAAATAAATGAACTTTGCACAATATTCAAATTTTTCAAGTTTTACCTGTACATTTACCAGAATCTCTCAGGGGTACTGTGAGTCACCAACAAAATTTTCCCAAGCGATGTCTGCCAATTTGGCCAAGTGTGAACCCCCAAATGGTGGTCAGGTTCTTCTGTATGTGGATTTAATAGCATCACCTACTGAAGACGCCTGCAAAGCAGACACAACCATTGTTATGTTTTTTGTCTGAACAAGGTCATAAGATAAATAAATCCAAACTTCAATTGTGGCAGACAGCCGTCAGGTACTTGGGATATAATCTATCCCAAGAAGGGAAATATTTGGATGAAGACAGAAAGATGGCTATACTCCAGGCATCGAAGCCAATAACGAAAAGACAGATGATGTCCTTCTTTGGAATGACAACTTTCTGTAGAAGCTGCTATCATAAGTCCTTTGACCTCTCTCATTTATGATGAACCACTTGCAGCCCAGGATCTCATTAAGTGGACTCCTGAAGCTGAAGAGGCATTTTGTCAATTAAAACAAACCCTTGTGTGCTCTTCAGTGCTTGGATTACCAGACTACATTAAGCCCTTCATTCAAACCGTAGCCTGTAAGGGTGGGTACATGACATCAGTGTTAACACAAGAATATGAAGGTAAAAAAATAGACCTTTGGCTTACTATTCTTCAAGACTTGATCCAGTAGCCAGAGCATTACCTCCCTGTGTACAAGCAGTAGAAGCTGCTGCAGAAGCTGTCAAAACTTCAGCCTCATTAGTGTTGTTTCATTCATTAACACTAAAAGTTCCTCATGCAGTAGCTATTATTTTGCTTCAGAACAAAACATCCTATCCATCACCATCTCGACATTTATCTTGCATGACACTATTACTCTCACAACCCCCTCTGACTATAGAAAGATGTACTACATTAAACCCGGCCACACTCAGGACGGAGAACCTCATGATGGTTTTATCTTCCATTGCAGAAAGGGTGCTACCCAGAGCAGATCTCAAAGATGTACCAATACCCAACAGTGACTTAAAGAAAACCTGTCATCAACTTTATGCTGACCTCACTGAGGGCAACATAAAATAGTGACAGAAATGCAGATTTCAGTGGTGTGTCACTCATCAGCTAAAAGTAAGTGGTTGCTGAGAACCAGCATCATAATCATTGCAGCCCAGGCCTTGAAAAGAGTCAAATCTACTTGAGAAGAGTCCTAGTCATTCATAATTTCCTGCTATCTCACCCATCTGCTGATGATTGGCAGTTCTCTCCTAGAAAAAAAAGGGAGAAAACTAGGTAGAAGTCTGTCAATCATCAGCAGGTGGGCGAGGAGATTTATGAATACCCATGACTCTTCTCAGGTGGCCATGACTCTTTTCCAGGCCCAGTCTGCAATGATCTTGATGTTGGTTCTCGGCAACCATTTACTTTTAACTTTTAAATGAAAAAAGACCTCTGAAATCAACTCCCGTCTCTACTTTATTCTGCCGTTAGTATGGACAGCACAAAGTTGATACTGTTTTTAGATGGTTCATGTAAAAAGAACCCAGTTGAAACTAATGCCACTGGCTATGCAGTAGTCATCCAGGAAAAGGCATTGATAGCCAAAGCTCTACCAAACCATTTATCAGCACAAGCAGCTGAATTAATAGCCTTAATAGAAGCATGTAAATTGGCAAAAGGTAAGAAGGTGACCATACAGGTGAAACTCGAAAAATTTGAATATTGTGCAAAGTTCATTTATTTCAGGAATGCAACTTAAAAGGTGAAACTAACATATGAGAGACTCATTACATGCAAAGTGAGATATTTCAAGCCTTTATTTGTTATAATTTGGATGATTATGGCTTACACCTTATGAAACCCCAAAGTCACAATTTTAAGGTACCCTTTGCTCAGGGATATGGATTAATCAGCTGACTAGAGTGTCACACTTTAAGCCTAGAATATTGAACCTTTTCACAATATTCTAATTTTAAGTTGTATTAATGCAATTTTAAGTTGCATTACTGAAATAAATAAACTTTTGCACGATATTCTCATTTTTCGAGTTTTACCTGTATACATACAGATAGCCAGTATGCATTTTCAACTACACATGTGTTTGCACAACAATGGAAAAACAGAGGAATGATTACCTCGGCTGGTAAAGAAATTAATCACAAACAACTTATATTACAACTTCTAGAAGCTATTCAATTACCATAAAGTATAGCAATATGTAAATGTTCAGCACACACAAAAAAAGACAACCCTATTTCAAAAGGAAATGAAAAAGCTGACCTGGCAGCAAAACACGCAGCTACAGGTCAAAATCTAAATTTAATTGTTACAACAAACACCACAAATTATAGATCTTCAAATACTACAGGACATGTAACAGTCATCACCTAAGCAGGAACAACTAAAATGAAAAACTAAAGGAGCTACTATCTAAAATGGCCTATATGTATCAACAGAAAACAAATATATTCTGCCTAGTAATTTATTTAGGTATGCAGCCATATTGAGCAATGGGGCGAGCTATGTCTCAACAGGGGGGATGGTAGCAATTATACCAAGAGTATTTACAGCATATGGCTTTACTAATTATTGCAAATTTTTTTGCTTAGCCTGCTTAACATGTGCTAAACATAATCCACAAGGGAATGTTAGACCAAGAAGAGGAAAGTTCCCACAACCAAAATATCCATTCCAACACATTTGTATGGATTTTATTGAATTAAACAAATGTGAAGAAAAGATATATTGTTTGGTAATCATTGATGCCTTTACTAAATGGATAGAGGTGTTTCCTACAGCAAGTCCAGATGCAATCACAGTGGCTAAGGCACTGGTAAAAGAGATAATACCTAGGTTTAGGATACCTGAAAGAATTTATAGCGATAATGGATCACATTTTGTAAACAAGGTCATATCTTTATTAGCACAATGTTTACAAATAGAGTTAATAAAAATCACTGCTCGTATCATCCACAATCAGCAGGGCTAGTAGAAAGACGTAACGGAATTTTGAAAAACAAACTCAAGAAAACCATGGAAGAGACTGGTAAGAATTGGGTATATTCCTTACCATTAGTAGTCCTGAACATGCATGTGACTCCTACAGCCCCAGGATTGACACTCTTTGAAATTATGTACGGTAGACCTTTTGTAATAGCACAGTTAAAACCATTTTCTAGAATAGATGAAGAATCAGATTTTACACTTGCTGAATATATGGCAAAGATGTTAACCAACAAGGAAGTTTCTGCTTCTAATTGTATTCCGGATGACCCTACACATGAGAGCGAGACTGTGAAGCCAGGAAGTTGGGTGCTGATCACAGTAAGGGCTCATGCACACGACAGTATTTTGCTTTCAGTATACTGGCCGTTTTTTGAGTTCAGTATGCGGTACATATACTGAACCATTCATTTCAATAGTTCAGCAAAAAAAACTGAAGTGTCTCCGTGTGCATTCCGTTTCAGTATTTCCGTATTTCCGTACCGTGAAAAGATAGAACATGTCCTATTCTTGTCCACAAATCACGGTGCTTGGCTCCGTTCAAGTCAATGGGTCCGCAAAAAAACTGAACACATACGGAAATGTATCTGTATGTCTTCCGAAACCATTCCCTTTTTGCTGAACCATCTATTGAAAATGTTATGCCCAGCCCAATTTTTTCTATGTAATTATTGTATACTGTGCATGGCATACAGAAAAACGGACCAGAAAAACGGAAAGGAAACAGAAACACAACGGAAACAATAAACGGAACAACGGATCCGTAAAAAAACGGACCGCAAAACACTGAAAAAGCCATACTGTCGTGTGCATGAGCCCTAATAAAGAGGAAACACTGGCATCATCCTCGTTGGGGGGGACAATATCGGGTTTTACTCACCACACCTACTGCAGTAAAAATAGCTGAGCGTACCTCTTGGATAGACTTATCACACTGCAAGATAGTTAGGGAATAGTGTTGAGCGAACTTGTGTTTTAAGTTCGGCGTCTAAAGTTCGGGTTATCAAAGTATCCCATTATGGATTCCGCTACCACGGACCATAACGGAATTTAGAATCCATAACGGGATACTTCGATAACCTGAACTCGAACTTTAGATGCCGAACTTAAAACACAAGTTCGCTCAACACTATTAGGGAACTGCCAATATCCTCCTAGGCTACAAAAGTCTGATTACAAAGGGTGGTCATTTGTTATAAGTGAAACCCGCTTGTCATAGAAATAGACTTTTGTACAGTTGCCATTTGCCCTGACGATAGGCAGAACAAACGAACAGCGGGCTGATACATATATCTGTGTCACTGAAGCAACAACAGTATTTGGATCAAATTGTGAGAAATGGGGATTTGTAGGATAGAACATAGGATCCCTAAGCTGGGGGTTTGCACCGTATATAGCCCAAAAGAAAATAAGGTATGGTAGCAACTTGTTACATCGAATGACCATGGTAAAAGGTTCAGTTCCCCCAGGGTGTAACAAAGATGAATGTAATCCTATATTAATAACTATAAAGGACCCTGGAGAGACAGATGTGGGTACATATGTGATGGGAGCATACATCCCTGGAACCGATACCTTGGGAAAATTGGTATTAAAAGCCTTAAAAAATGACGGAGTCTGAAAGTAAGGAGATTAGCAATCCCGATAAAGAGCCTAGCCCAGGAATACGATACCTGTCCAATTTAACCTATGAGGATAAACTTGCATTAGAAACAGGATATAGTAATAAAAATGAATGGTTAACCTGGATGAGACACACTGCAATACAGAATAATAGAACTGACTGTATAGCTTGTACTAAGACTAGACCATATCTAGGTACTATACCATTCAGGCTATCAGATAAGGAAAGCCCACAAGGTCTGCAATGCATATTGTCTTTATATAATGCCTCACATAATCCAGATGATAGTTTAATGTCAGACACTCTTTTTACTGTATCCCCCTCTGGGGAGTGACGAAGTTCCTCCTTTAGTGGTTGCCTATCCAGGTAACTACACCTGCTTCATGAGAAATGGACCAGGTAGGGAATTAGGGAACCTAACTGAAGAATTCTGTGAAAGAACCATAAGGATTGATTACGACAATAAGAATTATTCCTCCAGCTGGTTTATTAACCAGACAAGCGCCAGGACTGATATTTGGTGGCTGTGTGGAGATAGGAACCTGAGGCCTAGGCTCCCCGCTGAATGGCAGGGAAGCTGTAGTTCGGCTCAGCTGCTTATGCCCTTCCATTTATTTTCAGCCACGGAGTTTAAGAAGGTGAGGAAAAGTCCTGAAAGCCATATATATCGCTATAAGCGATCACTTCCTAGAGGATCCTTTGACTCTAAGGTATATATTCATGAAATAGGGGTACCTCGAGGGGTGCCAAATAAGTTTAACCACCTCAGCTCCCCTAGCTTAAACACCCTTAATGACCAGACCACTTTTTACAATTCTGCACTACACTACTTTCACCGTTTATTGCTCGGTCATACAACTTACCACCCAAATGAATTTGACCTCCTTTTCTTCTCACTAATAGAGCTTTCATTTGGTGGTATTTCATTGCTGCTGACATTTTTACTTTTTTTGTTATTAATCGAAATTTACCGAAATTTTGGCAAAAAAAATGACGACATTTTTCACTTTCAGTTGTAATTTTTTTTTTTTAAAACGACATCTATATATAAATTTTTCTCTAAATTTATTGTTCTACATGTCTTAGATAAAAAAAAAATGTTTGGGTAAAAAAAAATGGTTTCGGTAAAAGTTATAGCGTTTACAAACTATGGTACAAAAATGTGAATTTCCGCTTTTTGAAGCAGCTCTGACTTTCTGAGTCATGTTTCCTGAGGTTCTACAATGCCCAGACAGTAGAAAAACCCCACAAATGACCCCATTTCGGAAAGTAGACACCCTAAGGTATTCGCTGATGGGCATAGTGAGTTCATAGAACTTTTTATTTTTTGTCACAAGTTAGCGGAAAATGATGATTTTTATTAGTTATACTGCCCTGGCATTTTAGGGGCCCTAATGCGCGAGAAGTAGTTTGAAATCAAAATGTGTAAAAAATGCATGTGAAATCCTAAAGGTGCTCTTTGGAATGTGGGCCCCTTTGCCCACCTAGGCTGCAAAAAAGTGTCACACATGTGGTATTGCCGTACTCAGGAGAAGTTGGGCAATGTGTTTTGGGGTGTCATTTTACATATCCCCATGCTGGGTGAGAGAAATATCTCTCTAAAAGACAACTTTTCCCATTTTTTTATACAAAGTTGGCATTTGACCAAGATATTTATCTCACCCAGCATGGGTATATGTAAAATGACCCCCCAAAACACATTGCCCAACTTCTCCTGAGTACGGCGATACCACATGTGTGACACTTTTTCGCAGCCTAGATGCGCAAAGGGGCCCAAATTCCTTTTTCGCAGCCTAGATGCGCAAAGGGGCCCAAATTCCAAGTTAGCGGAAATTGTTTTTTTTTTGTTTTTTCTCACAAAGTCTCCCTTTCCGCTAACTTGGGACAAAAAGTTAAATCTTTCATGGACTCAATATGCCCCTCAGCGAATACCTTGGGGTGTCTTCTTTCCGAAATGGGGTCACATGTGGGGTATTTATACTGCCCTGGCATTTTAGGGGCCCTAAAGCATGAGAAGAAGTCTGGAATATAAATGTCTAAAAATATTTACGCATTTGGATTCCGTGAGGGGTATGGTGAGTTCATGTGAGATTTTATTTTTTGTCACAAGTAAGTGGAATATGAGACTTTGTAAGAAAAAACAAAAAACAACATTGCTTACCGGTAATCGTTTTTCTCGATACCCATGACGGCACCCTGTGCGACTCAGGACCTCCCATCAGGACAGGAAACCTGAGAAGATAAAAAGGACACACCTCCACACAACACCAGTAGAAGAAATAAATTGTTCTCCGGAGAGAAGTGACAAAGGGTTAAAAACCCCCTTTTTTTTTTTTTTTTTATCTATATTACGTCATATAGACCTGGCAAAAAGCCATCAACAAATATATATATATCTGCTTGGGAAGGGAAATATCGGGTGCCGTCATGGGTATCGAGAAAAACGATTACCGGTAAGCAATGTTGTTTTCCCCTCACCCATGACGGCACCCTGTGCGAGATAAACTATAAGTAGAACCTAGGGGGGGGGCCACAGCCTGAAGGACTTTCTCTCCAAAGGAAGCATCAGAATGGAGCTGTAATCTGTAATGTTTAAGAAAAGTATGCGGGGAGCTCCAGGTAGCCGCCCTGCAAATCTGGGCTAACGATACATCAGCTTTCTCAGCCCACGAAGTAGACACCGCCCTCGTAGAATGGGCCCCAAAACCTGAAGGGGGGGGGAGACCCAGGGAAATATAAGCTCTAGCTATGGCCTTCTTCACCCATCTAGCAATAACCCCTCGGGATGCTTTTTTCCCCCTATTTCCTCCTAAAAACTGAATCAGGAGGTTCTCGTCCTTTCTCCAAGGAGCCGTAACATCTAAGTAGACTAACAAGCATCTCTTGACATCCAAGCAATGAAACTTTTCCTCCAAGCTATTGGAGGGGTTAGGAAAAAAGGAAGGCAACACAATGTCTTGGCTCCTATGAAAATCGGAGACAACCTTGGGAAGAAAAGAAGGCAAGGGCCTAATAACTATCTGGTCATCCTGGATGATCGTATAGGGCGGAAATGCCGAGAAGGCCTGGATCTCCGATATCCTCCTAGCCGAGGTAATAGCCAGGAGGAAAGCCATCTTAATGGATAAGATGTCAATGGGAACCTCTAGTAAGGGTTCAAAGGGTCTATCGGTTAGGGCCGTCAAGACCCTATTTAGGTCCCAAGGAGGGGAAAGAGGTCTAACGGAAGGACAGATTCTGGCAGCGGCAGAAAGGAAACGCTTGACCCACGGGTGGTTTGCTAATTGGAAGTCAAAAAAGTAGCTCAAGGCCGACACCTGAACTTTTAAGGTGGAGGCCTTGAGCCCTTTGTCTAACCCTGCTTGTAGAAAGTCCAAAACCTTAGGGATTTCAGGAGGACTAAATGGATCAGGGCTAGAACCCAAAAAGGAAGAAAAGACATTCCACACCCTATTATACTTCCTAGCTGTTGACGCTTTTTTGCTACCTAGAAGGGTGGAAACAACTTTGCTAGAAAGCCCTCTCTTCAACCAGATGTCCCTGTCAATCTCCATACTGCCAACTGAAGAATCCCCGGATTGGGATGCCATACAGGCCCCTGGGAGAGTAGATCCTCCCTCGGAGGGATCACCCAGGGAGGGCCCCTGGCTAGACTTAAGAGGGTGGGGTACCAGATTCTCTTGGGCCACTTTGGGGCTATCATGATTATGGTGGCTCCCTCCGTCCGTACTTTTTTCAGAACCTGCGGGATTAGGGAAATAGGTGGGAAGGCATAGCCGAGTTCCTGGCTCCAATCCTGAGCCAGACTGTCTACCGCTGTAGGATTCTCTGTGTAATCTAGGGAGAAGAACCTCTTTGTCTTCCTGTTCTTCCGGGTGGCAAAGAGATCTATAGTTGGGGTCCCAAACATTGTTACAATCTGGGAAAAAACTTCCTCGTTCAGACTCCACTCTGCCTGCCTGAGTTCTACTCGACTTAGAAAATCGGCCACCGTGTTCTCTTTCCCTTTCAAGTGTATTGCGGATAAGACCAGGTTCCTGTCTTCCGCTATTTTGAAAATTTCCTGGCAGAGGAAGATTAGGGATGGTACTTTTGTCCCGCCTTGATGATTTATATAGGCCACTGTTGTTGAATTGTCCGAGTAAAATACCAACTTTCTGTTGGAGACCTCTGGAACTGCCACCTTTAGTACTCTTTCTACCGCCTTGAGCTCCTTGTAATTTGACGTGCAGACCCGGGTTTTTAAATCCCATCTTCCCTGCCAGTATTTTCCTTCTGAATGAGCTCCCCAGCCCCACGGACTGGCGTCTGTCGTTATCAGCATGGGTTCTATGAAGGACCAAGGCATTCCTATCGAGAGGTTCTTCTCGGACGTCCACCACAGAAGGGAGTACCTTGCTCTGGAGGAAAGATGAAATTTTCTCTCTAGTGTTTGTGGAAGACCATTCCAAATCTTCAAGATATCTGACTGTAACGGTCTCGTGTGGATCTGAGCGAATGGTACGGCTGGAATTGTAGCCGTCAGGTGCCCCAGTACTGCCATCGCTTCCCTGATGGAACATTGGAAGGACCGGAAAAGGAACCAAACATGCTCTATTGTCGAGGACACTTTCTTCTGAGGGAGGAATGTCTTCTGAGCCGTAGAATCTAGCTGCATTCCTAAAAAGGTGCAAACTTGAGAAGGGGTTAGACAAGATTTTTCTTGATTCATTTTCCACCCCAGATCCTTCAACAGAGAGCACACCAGGGCGAGCTCTGCTTGTAACTGCTCCCTTGTTTGGGCTATGAACAAAAAGTCGTCCAGATATGGTACTACTACTATCCCAGATGATCGAAGGAATGCCACCATCTCCGACACGACCTTGGTGAAAATTCTCGGGGCTTGAGAGACCCCAAACGGCAGTGCCCTGTATTGTAGGTGCAGAAGTTGGCCCCGTACTTGGACAGCCGTCCTTAAATACTTTTGGGAGGAAGAGTGAATTGGGACGTGATAATAGGCATCCTCTAGGTCTATACTTGCCATCCAGCAACCCTGGTATAACAGGTCTAAAGTTGTCTTTATAGTTTCCATCCGGAATTTTTTGTATCTCAGGAATTTGTTTAGACGCTTTAGGTTCAGAATCATACGAAAGGAACCATTGGGTTTCTTTATTAAAAAGAGTGGGGAGTAAAACCCCCTGCCCTCCTCCCTCCCCGGGACCTGGCAAACCACTCCTTTGTCCAACAATAACTGAACCTCTCTCTCCAGAACTGTGGATTTTAGAGGATCCTTTGGAGTTGGAGTGTGGGTGAAAAAGACTTGGGGATAGGAGCGGAACTCCAACCTGAATCCCTCCGCTATCCCCCCCAAAACCCACTTGTTTTGGGTGACGTTCGCCCAAGCCGGGAGAAAGGCAGAGAGTCTCCCCCCAACCTGGAGTCTGGCGTCATTGCTTGTCTTTTGGTTTGTTATCCTGGGATTTAAACAGGAAACCGCTAGTTTTTCTTGGAAATCTATCCCTTTCCTTCCTATCATAGGGCTTACCCCTCTGTTTTCTAAAGCCCTGCTGGGGTTTACGAAAAAAGGGGGGTTTTTGAGGGACAGGAAACCCTTTTTTCTTGTCAGATGCCTTCTCCAAGATGTCATCCAGGGAGGATCCAAACAATCTATCACCCTCACACGGAAGGGCACACAGCCTGGCCTTAGACCCCTGGTCACCCTTCCATGACCTAAGCCAAATGGCTCTTCTAGCCGCATTTGTCATAGCTGAGGACTTGGCAGCAAAGCGCATAACATCCGTAGAAGCATCCGTTAAAAAATCTGCCGCTTTAGCAAAGGTGGGAAGAGAAGCTAAGATTTCCTCCCTGGGCTTTTTTTCCCTCAGATGTTTCTCTAGCTGTTCAATCCACAATCTTAAGGACCGGGATACCCAAGTGGCTGCCACTGCGGGTCTAAGACAAGTAGCGGAAGTTTCCCATGCCCGTTTAAGGTATATATCTGCTTTCTTATCTAATGGGTCCGACAGGCAACCCAGATCATCAAAGGGGAGGGCAGATCTCTTAGCTATCTTAGCGACTGGAGCATCTACCGTAGGAGCCCTATCCCAGCTGGAGGAAACTTTCTCTTCATAAGGATATTTCCTTTTCACCGAGGAGGGTAAGAAAAACTTTCTATCAGGATTCTTCCATTCTCTATTGATGATCGCTTGCATGTTATCATGAATAGGGAAGACCCGATGTTTTTTAGGGCCTAATGCCTGAAAGGCCTGGTCCGCAACTGATCTGGTCTGCTTAACTTCTTCTAATTGCATGGTTGCTCTGACCGCTTTTAATAACGGCTGCGTGTCCTCTGGGGAAAAGAAGGATCTCCCTGAATAATCTTCATCCGAGGAGTCCGAATCACTAGACAATAGTTGTCCGGATTCTCCGCCATCTTCGGAAGAGTCCAACTCAATACTGTCGTACTCTGTATCCTTTCCTGGTTTATCTGGGGACCTGGCACGGCTCTTACTGAATGCTTTAAAGGACGCCTTAATAATAGATTTCATGGATTTAGTAAGGGTCTGGGATTGCTCTGCTACCAGATTATCTATACACGCTGAGCATAACGCCTTCTGATAAGATGCAGATAGGGGCACTTTACACTCCGCACATTCCTTGTGTCTTGTCTTAGAAGATGATTTTTTAGGTGGTTTAGGGATCTAAAAACAATCATAAGAAACACCATATTAGAATAAAAAGGAACGCTCTCACCCTGAAGCTTTTCCTTTTTTTTCCCCATCCTCAGACCGGTACCGGACTTGCAGGCCTCAAGGGTTCCTGGGGTTCAGCGCGTCCTTCTGTAGGCTCCGACATGATTGCCCAGGATCGCTACGTGGCACATCCAAATTGTGCCCCAGCTGGCTGCCTGAACCTGCCGCCGTATTTGTATTTTAAAGGACGCGCTCCGGCCTCTACTTCCGGGTCCTGCACGGGCTAAGCCCCGCCCCCCCCGATGTCATCTCCAGGAGACGGCCCCGCGCATGCGCATAAGCGCACGGACGCGCGGGCGCCATCTTGGAACTGGGCAGAGCGAGGAAGAGCATGGGGAGCCGCCTGGACACGGCCACAGCGGCTCCCCGCAGGGCCGGAGAGAGGGCAAGCGCAGGCAGACTTATGGGGAGCGGCTTCCGGCACGGCCACAGAACTACCGCTCCCCAGGGATAGGACTTCCCACGGCACTCAGCCACAGACCTTCCCCAGCTCCGGTGTCTTGGAGGTACGTCTTCAGCAGTGCTGCTTCTCAGGATCTCCCATCCGGAGGACAGGAAACCTGAACTGGTGTTGTGTGGAGGTGTGTCCTTTTTATCTTCTCAGGTTTCCTGTCCTGATGGGAGGTCCTGAGTCGCACAGGGTGCCGTCATGGGTGAGGGGAAAAAAATAAAATCTATTTCCGCTAACTTGTGCCCAAAAAATATCTGAATGGAGCCTTACAGGGGGGTGATCAATGACAGGGGGGTGATCAGGGAGTCTATATGGGGTGATCACCTCCTGTCATTGATCACCCTCCTGTAAGGCTCCATTCAGACGTCCGTATGCGTTTTGCGGATCTGCAGTGTCCATGTTTCGCGGATCCGCAAAACACATACGGACGTCTGAATGGAGCCTTACAGGGGGGTGATCACCCCATATAGACTCCCTGATCACCCCCCCCGTCATTGATCACCCCCCTGTAAGGCTCCATTCAGAGGTCCGTATGTGTTTTGCGGATCCACGGATTCATGGATCGGATCCGCAAAACGCATACGGACGTCTAAATGGAGCCTTACAGGGGGGTGATCAATGACAGGGGGGTGATCAGGGAGTCTATATGGGGTGATCACCCCCCTGTCATTGATCACCCCCCTGTAAGGCTCCATTCAGACATCCGTATGTGTTTTGCGGATCCGATCCATGGATCCGTGGATCCGTAAAACACATACGGACGTCTGAATGGAGCCTTACAGGGGGGTGATCAATGACAGGGGGGTGATCAGGGAGTCTATATGGGGTGATCAGGGGTTAATAAGGGGTTAATAAGTGACAGGGGGGGTGTAGTGTAGTGTGGTGCTTGGTGCTACTTATTACAGAGCTGCCTGTGTCCTCTGGTGGTCGATCCAAGCAAAAGGAACCACCAGAGGACCAGGTAGCAGGTATATTAGACGCTGTTATCAAAACAGCGTCTCATATACCTGTTAGGGGTTAAAAAAAAATCGCATCTACAGCCTGCCAGCGAACGATCGTTCACAGGAAATCTCGCGTCTCGCGAAATGACGCGTATATGCGTCAAGGAGGAATGAATCGACCGCCGCCAGGACGCATCCCTGCGTTAGGCGGTCGGGAAGCAGTTAAGGCCCAAAATCTGATTGCAGCAGGGTTTGAATCTGTATTCTTTTGGTGGGTAACAGTAAATAAGAATGTCGACTGGATTAATTATATTTATTATAATCAACAAAAGGTTTGTTAATTATACGAGAGATGCGATAAAGGGCATAGCAGACCAACTGGGTCCTACTTCTCTGATGGCATGGCAGAACAGGATGGCCCTAAATATGTTACTAGCTGAGAGAGGAGGTGTCTGTAAAATGTTTGGTAGTTTCTGTTGCACTTTTATTCCCAATAATACAGCTCCTGATGGCAGCATTGCCAAAGCATTGGAAGGACTCACATCCCTATCTGAGGAATTGTCGGAGAACTCAGGGATAGATGATGATTTTTCGAATTGGCTTGAAGGATGGTTCGGGAAGTGGAGCACCCTTATATCCAGTTTATGGATCTCTCTGACAACAGTGGCAGCCGTGTGGATGACGTTGTTGATGTTGTTGTATTTATTCCCTGTATAAGAGGACTGATTCAAAAACGTATTGACACTTCTATTACTACAACTATGTATCAAGAAATTAAAGTTGAAGATATATACAATGACTTGGAGATATCCCATGATAATGATCGAGATTCTGAAATATGAAAAGACTGGTGAAAACTCAAGGATAGAACCTGTCCTCGAGGTCTTACAGAAAACTCGAATGATAAATGTATAAAAGGGGGGGAATGTTGGCAAAATTTTTAATTTACTCTGTGTTTTCTAGAATATACTTTATTGTAATTACTTGATGTATGTGCAGGGGCCTGGTCTATGCAATAAAGAGACAACTAGAGACAAGCATAACAGTGGACAGCTGGAACAGATCTTGTTCTCAGGCACTTTTTGATAAATTACCCCCAATGTCTGTAACTTTTTCCATAGGTCTTTCAAACTGTGAATATGTTGTTAAAACTAGTTCAAACCAGTTTCACTATGCCTTAAGATTGTCTATATAAACTCAACTTTGACAATATACCGCAGACAATCTGCTGCACCTCCAGCCAGTGTGTTGTCTCTTCTTATATAAGAACAAAGAGAAATTACCTCCTTTAACCTTAAATTCAGATGACATCGTGATCCTTCCTTGGTAAAGAAAATTCTTTTAAATAGTTGCATCTCAATAAATTAAAATATCAAAAAGTTAATTTATTTCAGTAATTCAATTCATAAAGTTAAACTCTTATATTCTATAGATTCATTACACACAGTGTGATCTATTTCAAGAATTTATTTATTTTAAAGGGAACCTGTCACCGGAATTTTGTGTAAAGAGCTGAGGACATGGGTTGCTAGATGGCCGCTAGCACATCTGCAATACCCAGTCCCCATAGCTCTATGTGCTTTTATTGTGTAAAAAAAAGGATTTGATACATATGCAAATTAACCTGAGATGATTCCTGTCCCTGACTCATCTCACGTACAGGACTCATCTCAGGTTAATTTGCATATGTATCAAATCCTTTTTTTTACACAATAAAAGCACATAGAGCTATGGGGACTGGGTATTGCGGATGTGCTAGCGGCCATCTAGCAACCCATGTCCTCAGCTCTATACACAAAATCCCGGT
Source organism: Bufo bufo (assembly GCF_905171765.1). Lineage (NCBI taxonomy): Eukaryota > Metazoa > Chordata > Amphibia > Anura > Bufonidae > Bufo > Bufo bufo. The sequence continues at coordinate 519,388,509 of NC_053393.1, forward strand.
GACAGGTTCCCTTTAATGTTGATGATTATGGCTTACAGCTAATAAAAACCCAAAAGTCAGTATCTTAGAAAATTAGAATATCGGGAAAAAGTTCAATATTGTGTCACTCTAATCAGCTAATCATCACAAAACACTTGAAAAGGTTTCCTAATCCTAGTTTAAATGGTCCCTCAGTCTTGTCTGTACGCTACCCAATCACGAGGAAGACTGCTGACTTGACAATTGTCCAGAAGACAGTAATTGACACCCTCCATAAGGATTGGAAGCCACAAAAGGTCATTTCTAAAGATGCTGGGTGTTCACAGAGTGCTGTATCCAGGCATATTAATGGAAAGTTGAGCGGAAGGAAAAAAGTGTGGTAGAAAAAGGTGCACAGACAACAAAGCCTTGAAAGGATTGCCAAGAAAAGGCCATTCAAGAATTTGGGGGAGATTCACAAGGAGTGGACTGTGGCTGGAATCAGGGCTTCAAGAGCCGCCACACACAGACGTATCCAGGACATGGGCTACAACTGTCCAGGCCCGCTTTTGCCATGAGGTGAGATAAGAATGCAAAGCATCTTACAAAAGGGAATACTAGTGAACGCTTCCATTATGAAAGCACTCACTAGTATGCAGGAGGTGGGGGAGTGAAGTGTGCAGCGTCCCACTACGTGTGTGTGGGCACTGCTTAAAAAGCACTTTTTTATATTATTGAGAATATTAGGTTGTCATGTATAATTTTGCATTTGTGTGACTGCAAAATCCCTGTTAACAGGCCTATTAGGTGCAATTTGCACATCCCACCACTAGATGGGGATAGAGCTTAGGTCTTATATACGCTGCTCAAAAAAATAAAGGGAACACTTAAACAACACAATGTAACTCCAAGTCAATCACACTTCTGTGAAATCAAACTGTCCACTTAGGAAGCAACACTGAGTGACAATCAATTTCACATGCTGTTGTGCAAATGGGATAGACAACAGGTGGAAATTATAGGCAATTAGCAAGACACCCCCAATAAAGGAGTGGTTCTGCAGGTGGTGAGCACAGACCACTTCTCAGTTCCTATGCTTCCTGGCTGATGTTTTGGTCACTTTTGAATGCTGGCGGTGCTTTCACTCTAGTGGTAGCATGAGACGGAGTCTACAACCCACACAAGTGGCTCAGGTAGTGCAGCTTATCCAGGATGGCACATCAATGCGAGCTGTGGCAAGAAGGTTTGCTGTGTCTGTCAGCGTAGTGTCCAGAGCATGGAGGCGCTACCAGGAGACAGGCCAGTACATCAGGAGACGTGGAGGAGGCCGTAGGAGGGAAACATTCCTCAGCAGGACCGATACCTCCGCCTTTGTGCAAGGAGGAAAAGGAGGAGCACTGCCAGAGCCCTGCAAAATGACCTCCAGCAGGCCACAAATGTGCAAGTGTCTGCTCAAACGGTCAGAAACAGACTCCATGAGGGTGATATGAGGGCCCGACGTCCACAGGTGGGGGTTGTGCTTACAGCCCAACACCGTGCAGGACGTTTGGCATTTGCCAGAGAACACCAAGATTGGCAAATTCGCCACTGGCGCCCTGTGCTCTTCACAGATGAAAGCAGGTTCACACTGAGCACATGTGACAGACGTGACAGAGTCTTGAGGCGCCATGGAGAACGTTCTGCTGCCTGCAACATCCTCCAGCATGAACGGTTTGGCATTGGGTCAGTAATGGTGTGGGGTGGCATTTCTTTGGAGGGCCGCACAGCCCTCCATGTGCTCGCCAGAGGTAGCCTGACTGCCATTAGGTACCGAGATGAGATCCTCAGACCCCTTGTGAGACCATATGCTGGTGCGGTTGGCCCTGGGTTCCTCCTAATGCAAGACAATGCTAGACCTCATGTGGCTGGAGTGTGTCAGCAGTTCCTGCAAGACGAAAGGCATTGATGCTATGGACTGGCCCGCCCGTTCCCCAGACCTGAATCCAATTGAGCACATCTGGGACATCATGTCTCGCTCTATCCACCAACATCACGTTGCACCACAGACTGTCCAGGAGTTGGCAGATGCTTTAGTCCAGGTCTGGGAGGAGATCCCTCAGGAGACCGTCCGCCACCTCATCAGGAGCATGCACAGGCGTTGTAGGGAGGTCATACAGGCACGTGGAGGCCACACACACTACTGAGCCTCATTTTGACTTGTTTGAAGGACATTACATCAAAGTTGGATCAGCCTGTAGTGTGTTTTTCCACTTTAATTTTGAGTGTGACTCCAAATCCAGACCTCCATGGGTTGAAAAATTTGATTTCCATTTTTAATTTTTGTGTGATTTTGTTGTCAGCACATTCAACTATGTAAAGAACAAAGTATTAAGAATATTTAATTAACTCAGATCTAGGATGTGTTATTTTTGTGTTCCCTTTATTTTTTTGAGCAGTATATATTCAGGTCAGGCCTAGTTAGTCAGTTGAGACCAGGAAGGAGTTGAGAGTGGTGGAGACGAGAGGATGTAGTTCAGAAGTGAGCAAATCTGAGGTAGTCAGATCCAGTTAGTGGGAGGAAAGATAGAGTGAAGACTTCTCAACACAGATTAGTGAGTGGAGCCAACTTCGCTAGAAGGTGTTTACTCAGATATTTAGGCGCAGAAGAGCGTTTTCCTTCTGTAGCCGGACTATAGACTTGCATCTCTGACCAGTAGGAGAAGAGTTTGCCTCCTTGGAAAAGAAACAAGCATTCCTAGGAATTAATTGGTGATAAGAGCCATTATTGAGGGCCACAGACACCTTTGCACGGTGGAGGTTTATTAGCTTCGGGCAGCCACACCAACCTTCTAAGGGATAGTTGAGTTTTCCTGTCTACAAATATTCAGCTTGTAGGGAAAGACAAGGAATAGGATCTAGGGCATCTAAAGGAACCAGGTACACCTAACCCACTGCTCCAAAACCCACCAAAAACCTGACAAGCTTTAAACAGTGGATTTGCAGAATTATCTCTGTATCATCTAAAGACTGCATATTTGTACTACTGCAACTGAAAGACATCCAAAGTAAAAGTTGCGAGTTGCATCTTACCACTGTCTACCTCATTATTACTACCTATGGTTGTACCACCATTAACGGTACTGGCGTCACGACAAAAACCATCAAAGCACTCAGCCGCAACAAGCACCCTAAGCACCATTAACATCAAGGGCACCTCAACCACCATCTTGGCTGATGCTTCCTACCACAGAGCATGCCCCGGAGGATTTCATGCTGTCCACCTCAACACTGTGCTGCCAGCCCAGGGAGGCTTTCTGCTAACCGTGAGTAAACTGATGAACTGTGTGTTATATTATTTGGCCCCTCATCGGTCCACCGTGCACCTCTCGTGTTCCTCCTGCGACTGGCTGGCTGCAAGTGCTGTGAGCGCTGTACTTACCCCTCCTCCTGCTTGCTCTTCTCAGGTCCCGCGCTGCTTGTCCCGGCTGCCTGGAGTGCCAGGACGTACAGATCGCACTCTGACCTGACGCTGCAGGAAGTCAGGTGACTACAGCGCAGGCCCTGAGAAGAGAAAAGAACGGGAGACCGCCGGACCTGGAAAGGAGTGGTAGAGCAGGAGAGATAAGTTAATTATTTATTTTTAAGTCTGATCTGAGGCCTGAGGCCTGATATTGGGGATCTGGGGCCTGATATTGGGGGGTCTGGAGGTCTGATGAGGGGTCTGAGGCCTGATATTGGAGGTCTGACTGGGGGACTGAGGCCTGATATGGGGGGTCTGGAGGTCTGATGAGGGTTCTGAGGCCTGATATTGGGGTCTGAGGTCTAATATGGGGAGTCTGAAGGTCTGATTGGGGGGTCTGAGGCCTGATATGGGGGGTCTGGAGGTCTGATATTGGGGGGTCTGAAGCCTGATATGGGGAATCTGGAGGTCTGAGGCCTGATATGGGGGGTCTGGAGTTCTGATATGGGGGGGGGGGGGTCTGGAGGTCTAATGGGGGTTTGATACAGCGGTATGGGGGTCTGTTTTGAGGTCTGATATGAGGGTCTGGAGGTCTAATGGGGGTCTGATATGGGGGTCTGGACGTCTAATGGGGGTATTGTATGGCGGTCCAGTCTGAGGTCTCATATGGGGGTCTGGAAATCTAATGGGGTCTGATATGTAGGTCTGTAGGTCTGGTCTGAGGTCTGATATGGGGGTCTGAGAGGTCTAATGGGGGTCTGGTCTGAGGTCTGATATATGGGGGGTTTGGTCTGAGATGGGGGGGTTTCTGACATGGAGGTCTGATATGGGATCTGACATAGACGTCTAAAGAAGATCTGGTCTGAGATGGGGGGGTCTCATCTGAGGTTTGATATGGCGGTCTTATCTGAAAGGTAAGAGGGTATTTTTTGTATTGGCTCACTATCTATGTGGTACCAGTATTTTCAGGGGAACTGTTTCTGATGGGAGGCTGGTGGAGGCTGATTGAGGTTGGGGTCTGATCTGAGGTCTGATGAGGGTCTGATCTGAGGTCCTATGAAGAATGCTGATTTTCCAGCAGGACTTGGCACCTGCCAACACTGCCAACAGTGCCAATACCTGGTGTAATAACCACGGTATAACTGTGCTTGACTGCCAGGAAACTCGCCTGAGCTAAACCCCATAGAGAATCTATGGGATATTGTCAAGAGGTCTATGGGATATTGTCAAGAGAAATATGAGAGACACCAGAGCCAACAATGCAGATGAGCCGAAGGCCAATATCAAAGCAACCTGGGCTGCCATAACACCTCAGCAGTGTCACAGGCTGATCGCCTCCATGCCACGCCGCATTGATGCAGTAGTTCATGCAAAAGGAGCCACAACTGGGACAGACTTTTGAGTAGGCTAACATTTATGTATTAAATATAATTTTTATTGGTTTTATATAACATTCTAATTTTATGAGATACTGACTCATGGGTTTTCATTAGCTGTAAGCCGTAATCATCAACACTAAAATAAATAACGCGTCAAATAGATCACTGTGTGTAATCTATAGAATGTATGAGTTTCACTTTTTGAATTGAATTACCATATTTCTGGACTATAAGACGCACTATTTTTCCCAAACAATGGGGGGGGGGGGAGTGGTATTGTCTTATAGTCCAAATGCTCACTTTCCCTGGTCTTCTGGGTTCCACTGTGCCCTCACCGTTCAAATAGGCGTGCACTATGACCTGACGTTGTGCGCCATCAGGTCACAGTACACATCAAGACCCGGAAGAAGCGATGAAGCAGTGTGTCTGGATCTGTGGCGCCTTCTGGAGCAAGTGAAGTTTTTTTTATTTTCTTTTGTAATGTCCGATCTGAGGCTGATGGGGCTTTGGGTGCGATCTAAGGCTGAGTGGGGCTGGGGGGTGCGATCTGAGACTGACAGGGTCTGATTGGGGGTCTGATCTAAGTCTGATGGAAAATGGGGTCGGATCTGAGGCTGATGGGGCTGATCTGATGCTAATGGAGGCTGGGGGGGGTCTAATGAGGGTTTGAACTCAGATGAAGACGGGGGTCTGATGGGAGGCTGATGGAGGCTTATGATGGTTGGGGTCTGATCTGAGGTCTGATAATGGTCTGATCTGAGGTCCTATGAAGAATGGAGCTCTGATTTGGGGGTCTGCTCTGAGGTCTGATGGAAAATATATTTTTTTCTTATTTTCCTCCTCCAATTCCTAGGTGTGTCTTATAGTCTGGTGCATCTTATAGTCCGAAAAATACCGTAACTTTTTGATGATATTCAGATTTATTGAGATGCACCTGTATGTCTACATGTTCCATAGATATTAAAGCCAGAGCAGGCAGCAGTAGTCTCTCTGGAAATGTTACACTGCTTTCCTGTCTGTATACTCTGCATTTTCTTGCTCTTATTTCCCTGGTCCCCAACACACATGGAAAGTATTCACTCTTTTGATGAGCCTGATGAAGGTCATCAACCTCAAATCTCTATTTATCTATTATATAGTGTCCCAGACCACCAGGGACACTATATAATCTCCAAACCTTAGACAAAAATACTATAATTAACCACTATTGCTACATAAATATATATATACGTTGTATACGCCACTTACGCCAGACCACCCTAGCTATCAAGGAAGCCTTAATAAACCCCAAACCAGAGTCTCCCAACAGCTCCAAAAATGGATCAGACAGGTTGGATTATTGCCAGTCTAATAGTAATGGTTTCCCTGAGATAAGAGGCACACAGTACCGACCAAGTGTTCTTATAAGCACTGCCAGACACATCTGCAGTCTCTCTCCCATGAGAACAAAGGATTGGGCATATTGAAATCCAACAGCCTGATCCTTCTCTACCAGGAGAAATTCATGACTTCCCCCATGCACATGAGATGTTTGGCTGATCCCAGTAGATTTTGGCCATGGGATGATTGACTAATACAATGGCCACCTTTACTTTGCTGTTGTCGAAAACCTCTAAGACAGGGATGATCAACCTGCGGCCCTCCAGATGTTGCAACTCCCAGCATGCCTGGACAGCCCACTGCCATCAGTCTACAGTAGGGATTTGTGGGAGTTGTAGTTTTACAACAGCTGGAGGGCCACAGGTTGGGCATCCCTGCTCTAAGACATGAAGGACTTTGCCAGTGAATCCCATCGATTTCGTCCACAATCTGACAACTGTTACATTGACTACTTTTTTTTTTTTTTTTGCAATCTCAGTAAGTAAACACAGTGATAATAATACTCACTGGTTCAGCTCAACATCCAAGATGAACGACGACCCAAACGCATCTATTTGGAAGCTGACTTGTGCAATGTGGGTGGACTGAAAGAGAAGAATATAATGAGAATTAATGATGGGAGCAAGAGAACAAAATTACAGACAGTTCTTGTTCTCAACCGAGTGCATTACATTACGTTTCTTCAGGTCAATGTCCCAGGGCCAATATCTGGTGGCTGCGGGGGTGGTACTAATGGAAATGTCTCGTGCATCTCATTTTAGTGTCATTTATTAGGTTCAGACCAGACAAATAATGGGTTTATACATATGTTTTTAATTTTGTAACTATGTATCTTATATTTTAAGAGTACGGCCACATGTTCGGATTTCCTGGTGCAGTTTTGGAAGTGAAAATCAGGAGTGGATCATAAATGGAGAAAAAGTATAAAAGGACAGTTACGACTTCTCCTCTTTTCTGAACTCATTCCTGGTTTTGGCTTCCAAAACTGCATCAGGAAACCTAGTGGTTTGGCCGTACCTTAGACGGGACATAATGGAGACACAAACGACCTTCCTGATTTCTATAGACAGTACAGCATTGTATCCAGTGTAGACAATGCACTGTGAGCTATATTGCCTTGACCGATATATTATAGCAAACTACTAAAAAAATGTGTGCTGTTTTTGACTCTAGCTGATAGTTATGGACTGTTTAATGTTTTGGGAAATGTTTCTATTTTGTTGCAGTTTATACATTTATACATAATAAAAAAATTTACATATATAGGTCTTGTTTCTTTTAAAGGTGGTCATTAAAGGGTTAGTCACATCTGGGACATTGATGGCATAGGGCTATGTCCTATGTCCTATCTAGAGAACAGGGCCCCCAAAGTGAAAGATTGCACCGCGCATGTGCAGCGAGCTCGCCATTCATGGCTATTGGCGTTCCAAAAACAGCTGTCTAGGCACGCTTTAAGGGGTTTTCCGAGATATCGTCTTTAAAGGTCATCCGTATCTGATCGGTGGGGGTCTGACACCCAGGACCCCTGCTGATCAGCTGTTTGAGAAGTCACGTTCACAGTTTACCTGGGCCATCAAAAGTCACGTTCATCGGCCACATGGCCTAGGGGGCACAGCTCAGCCCTATTGAAGTGAATGGGTCTGAGCCGCGATACCAAGCACAACCACTATACAATGTTGGTGAGCCTTCTCAAAACAGCTGATCGGTGGGGTCCTGGTTGTCCAGAGAATAGGTCATAAGTATAAAACTATTTTCAGAAGACATAGCAGTGAATGGAGGGCACATCGCACAAGCTCGGCCACCTCTCCATTCACCGCTATGGGACTGGGAAATAGCCGAAGTTATTTTCGGAACTCCCATGGCAGTGAACAGAGGGTGGATGCACATGCGTGCTTGCTCTCTGTTCACTTTAGGGTCCCGAGTTGGACATAGAAGCAGGTCCCAGAGGTGGGACCCGCACCTATCTGATATTGATGACATATCCTAGCAATATACCATCAATGTCCCAGATGGGACAACCTCTTTAAGGGACCTTACTCTACAGCACCTTGTTTTTACTGCACCTTAAAATAAAGCCGGGCATACACGAGATAATAATCAAATGCATTGCGGTTGATCATTTGTCCGTGGAAACCTTCATATGAACAATCCTACCAACAACATGCCAGACTAAACTGATCAACCAAAAAACAGGCTCCCTGCTCCTTGAGCAGAATAGAGAATAATTCGTCAAATTCAAATAATCATGTAGTTTCCAGTTGAAATTTTTAATCATTTCTAGTAGACAGAAGTCTGCCATTGGCCATCACAAATCATTGTTCGTTTTAATTTTTTAAATTATGGTCAACCAAAATAGCCGAAATCGTTCATTTCCCCCAACTTTCATTTCATGTGTTTGGGCACCTTTAAGCGGTATTCCCATCTAAACCATTCATGGCTGAAATCGGAAAACCACCTTATGTAGCAGCCAGGGATGGTAGAGTTATTGAAACAGTCTTAGAAGTGCATGAGAACTATGGAAACCGCTCAGGAGCAATGGAAACATCATAGCACAGCCTACACTAGCCATTGCTTAAGAAGGGTATTCTGTTCTTATCTATGAATGGCTGAAATGGGAACACCCCTTTAAGTTCTGCACAAACTTATGGATGGATAGACGGGATCGGAGGAACCTCTGATCCCAGCCATATGACTCTTTAAATGGTTACTGTACTGTACACAAAACTTTGCATAAAGAAACAGTACAGGTGAACATAAGAGACTTTATAATATTCCTTACTATATAAAAATACCTTGTTCTCCACTTAACAGTTCCCCACCTTTCCTAAACGAATATTCCCTCCAAATTCTGAAGGATTAGAAGTACAGTATATGGAGAAGGGAGCGGGAAGGAGGAATGAGCTGGATTGAGCTACAGTACATGGTGATCTTGGCCGCAATACCAGTCACACGACCAAAGATTGCCCATTCACTATGCTACATTGCAGCACAGTAAAAGTGATTGGAGTTATATTGCATTAGCCAGACGCTTTTGTCTTTTATGCTAACTATTGGTTGGTTTATTCCTTAACAATATTTTATTACAGAATTGTGCGTCAATTTTGGTTCCAAATGTTGGATCTAAGGCCAGGCCCCTTTCTAACAAGCTACATTTTTTTCTGGTAAGCCTTTGTTGAGCTAGGCACAGTGATTTTTTCTAAAACTAGATGTGCCAAAACTGCACCAGAAATGTGCCAAATTCCACTAATCTTCAGCAAACTGAGCTGACTTTTGGTGCAAATTACTGCAGCACGCCAGACCTGCAGGGTATTGCGAAGTGAGGTCACGGTTATGGGCAATCGAGGGTTACTCACTGTGTTGGAGAACCCTGGGCAGGCATGCGGCAGTGAATGAGAGGTAGACAAGAGTTCCTCTGGGGCACACTCGTTATGTAGGGACCAGGCCTGATGTTGTGTGAGGTGCCCTGGATGTTGCAGGTGTTTAGAGTGCCTGAAGCAAGGTCCCTTTTAAGTTTTCGTGATGCCAGTGCCTGTAACGGTGGCACACCGATTTATAGTAGGAATAAGTGAGGTACACAGGTGGTATAGTGAACCAAACATTGCTTTACTTAAAACAGTCCAACTTTGTACATCAAGATGGTAATGCAGTCCCTTATATCAAGTGCTTCACAAGCAGGCTTCAATACAAATACTGGCAGGTATAATTCTGTGCAAGATACTCAGAGGGTAATCCACAACACACTCAGAATCAGGTTGTACCTTTCCTCAGAAATAGTGTACGCTGTTCTTTAGAACTCCTGTCTGGTTTCTATCTCAAGGCCCGGATGCCTAAATGCTGGCTTAAATCCTTGGTAAACTATATCTTCCTCCCGTATGGATTCTTGCTCTCACTTTATAGTTCCTCTGCCCATTAGCTTACTTATCTGAGCTGATGACACTGTCTCTGCTTGACTTGAGGGTAACTGCAGGTTTTCTCCCAGGAGGTCCTGTCCTTCTACTGGGGTGTCTTCTGAGCTAACTAGGGCTCACTTGATCCGCAGGTAGGCTAGGGTTCTGCACTAGCCTCCTGGTCATAGCTAGCAGCCAGGGCTATCAAGCTGCATGTCAGGAGGAGGCCCTCAGCATAGCTCTGGCTGGTGCCTTCTCACTTCTGTCTCCACAGACTCCTGACTATGAACTCTCTCCTCCCTGTCTGGGCCTGAACATTTATACTAGGGGCTCCCTATCTCCCTCTAGCGTCTAGGATGTCTAATTACACCCAACTAGGCCTGCTAAGCATTAACACAGGGGAAACATTGCATATAAAAACACATATAAAATACATTAGATGCATAGTTAAATATAAGATCCCTGTTCCTTGTGAGTAGAAGTAACACGCAAACCAATTGACCCTTGTGTAGTGCCCACCTTCACCTAGTGGGACACTACATTACGACAAGGCCTGGGTGAACTCACATTAGTAAATATGGGCAATAGTGTTATTCCTGATGTACACACACGATGGCTTATTCAGGAAAGTTTAATTGTCGGGGTGAAGAGTGACCACAGCATGATCAATGGGGACTCCTAGTACATTACAATATTGTATAAACGGTTGACCCATCTAGGATATTCAAGGCCTATCGCTGCTGCACTGAAAGTTCCCAAGAGCACAGTAGCCTCCATAATTCTTAAATTGAAGAAGTTTGGAACAACCAGGACTTTTCCTGGAGCTGACCGCCCCTCTAAACTAACTAATCGGGGGAGAAGAGCCTTGGTCAGAGAGGTGACCAAGAACCCAATTGTCACTCTGGCTGAGCTCCAAAGACCCTGTGTGAAGATGGGAGAAACTTCCAGAAGGTTAACCATCACTGCAGCACTTCACCAGTCTATGCTTTTTGGCAGAGTAGCCAGAAAGAAGCCTCTTCTCAGTAAAAGACACTTGAAAGCCGCCTGGAGTTAGCAGAAAAGCACCTAAAGGACTCTCAGACTGAGAACCTAGATTCTCTGGTCTGCTGAACGCGAGGTTGAACTTTTTAGCCTCAATTCTAAGCATCATGTCTGGAGGAAACCAGGCCCTGCTCATCACCTTCCCAATACTATCCCTACAGTGAAGCATGGTGGTGGCATCATCATGCTGTGGGGTATTTGTCAGAGGCTGGGACAGGGAGACTGGTCAGGGTTGAGGAAAAGCTGAATAGAGCAAAGTACAGAGATATTCTTAATGAAAACCCAATCCAGAATACTCTAGATCTCGGACTGGGACAAAGGTTCAACAATACAATGACCCTAAGCACACAACCAAGACAACACAGGAGCGGCTTAGGGACAACTCTGTGAATGTCCTTGAGTGGCCCAGCCAGAGACCTGACTTGAACCCAATCGAACATCTCTGCAGAGACCTGAAAATGGCTGTCCACTGACGTTCTCATCTAACCTGACAGAGCTTAAAGAGGATCTGCAGAGAAGAATGGCAGAAAATCCCCAAATCCAGGTGTAAACCTTGTAATATCCTGCCCAAGAAGACTGGAGGCTGTAGTCACTGCCAAAGGGGCTTCAACTAAGTCCTGAGTGAAGGGTCTGAATACTTATGTCAATGCAAGACTTTAGTTTTTTTCTCTTCAATAAATTATTAAATTAAAAAGATTTATAACATTCTATTCTCACTTTCTTGCTATGGGTTGTTAAGTACAGAATAAATGGGAAAACTTTATTTTTTATTTTATTTTAGCACAAAGAACATAAAAAAATGTGACAAAAGTGAAAGGGTCTGAAGACTTTTTATATACCCACAGTGCCCCAAAAAAGCCCCAATGTCTCCTGCCTGAAACAAAGCCTCCTTCCACCACATCGATGCAAAAGTTTAAAAAAATAAAAATAAAAAAATAAATAAAAAGCCATGATGAAATGCAAAAAATGAAAAAAAATAATAATAATAGCGCGATATTAAAGCCCAAACAGGCTTAGTTATTAAGGGGTTAAACTGACAGCACTTGTGACTACCATGCCACGGACATGACAAAGAACATTCAGCTCCTTTACACATTTAAAAAAAAAGATATATTTCAGCAGATAAAAAAAACACAGAGGAGCTTGTAAATCAAGCATAGCATCAAATTAATTTACAGTGCAATTAATTTAATGTAAACTACAAGTAGAAAAATAAGCAGATGCAGCCAACACCCACTGCTATATTCTGGGTGCCAGAAAATGCCACCCCCAATATCAAAGAAGCAAATATGGTCCTTGGGTTCTGTTAACTTAAATAGATTTAAAAGTTTTGACCTGTTTCCATTATACAAAAGTGTTAGGACTCTTTCACACTTGCGTTGTCCGGATCCGGCGTGTACTCCATTTGCCGGAATTACACGCCGGATCCGGAAAAACGCAAGTGTACTGAAAGCATTTGAAGACGGATCCGTCTTCAAAATGCGTTCAGTGTTACTATGGCAGCCAGGACGCTATTAAAGTCCTGGTTGCCATAGTAGTAGTGGGGAGCGGGGGAGCAGTATACTTACCGTCCGTGCGGCTCCCCGGGCGCTCCAGAATGACGTCAGAGCGCCCCATGCGCATGGATGACATCATCCATGCGCGTGGGGCGCCCTGACGTCACTCTGAAGCGCCCTGGGAGCCGCACGGACGGTAAGTATGCTGCTCCCCCACTCCCCACTACACTTTACCATGGCTGCCAGGACTTTAGCGTCCTGGCAGCCATGGTAACCATTCAGAAAAAGCTAAACGTCGGCTCCGGCAATGCGCCGAAACGACGTTTAGCTTAAGGCCGGATCCGGATCAATGCCTTTCAATGGGCATTTATTCCAGATCCAGCCTTGCGGCAAGTGTTCAGGATTTTTGGCCGGAGCAAAAAGCGCAGCATGCTGCGGTATTTTCTCCGGCCAAAAAACGTTCCGGTCCGGAACTGAAGACATCCTGATGCATCCTGAACGGATTTCTCTCCATTCAGAATGCATTAGGATAAAACTGATCAGGATTCTTCCGGCATAGAGCCCCGACGACGGAACTCTATGCCGGAAGAAAAGAACGCAAGTGTGAAAGAGCCCTTTTACGGGGTTGTTCTTTTTTGGGTGGCCTTCTACCAACCCCCCCCCCCCCTCCCCAGTAGCATACTTATCTGCTCCCGGCTGCTGGGATCCAGCTCTTTCAGTCCCCAGCTGCCACGCTCTGGATGTCAATATCTTGTCTGATGCGAGTTACGTGACACTGCTGCAGTGGCCACCACCGAACAGGAAGTTTACCAATATGGAATCAGAATATGGTGTCTGAAGGAGGCAGAACCTGGGAGCAGGTAAGTATGCAGGTTTCGCAGGTCCAGCCACCTGGGGAGGTCTGGCAGAAAACCCCCCTGAAAAATGAACAACCCCTTTAAGGATATAAAGAGTTTGGAGTTTAGACACAAAAACCTTCTCCAGCAGTCTCCTGAACTTTGGTTCCACCTTCATTTTGCTGGCACACAGCACCTAGACACTGTGGCAGGCTCTGCCTACTGGATCAGTGCAGCGTCTCTGGGTGGTATGCAGCTGCTGAAGAACCTCTATTTTTTTAAAACAGACATAGAACACTATATGCCAATTAATTACCATTCAATCGGCAAACCACAAATTTTACAGGAAGAGATAAGCAGTGCCCATGTACACCGCTCATCTGTATCCAATTATCGGGTTCTGACGTCAGTATATGATGTATATAGAAATATTATTTTTGGACAGGTCTATGGAATTTCATCGAGGTATATTAGATGTACATATATTATCTAAATGCACTGGCCTATAATACCGTGTTCTTCACCCTATAAGACACGCTTGTTTCCTCCAAACGTAGAGGAAAAGTGTCAGTGCGTCTTATAGGGCGAATACTAATGAATGCTTCCATCATGGAATCGCTCATCGGTACAGTGGGACCGGGGAGCGGTGAATACAGCACTCCCTGTGCAGGTTCTGTACTCAGTGCTTCCCGGTCTTCATCTGCCAGCGCCTGTGCACAGGACGTGGACGCACTCTGTGACCTCACGCTGTGCGACGTCTCGTCATAGCACAGCGAGGCAGGAAGAGCGCTGGATCTCAGGAGCGGTGGTGGAGGTGGTAGTGTCCGAAACAGAAGAGGCAAGTTATTTTATTATTTTTTGTCTGATCTGAGGTCTGATTCACATTGGGGGTCTGATCTGAGGTCTGATTGAGAGTCTTATTAATATTGAAGGTCTAATTGGGGGTCTGAGCTGAGGTCTGATGAAAAGAGGTTTCTTATTTTCCTCCTATAAAACCTATGGTACATACAAATTTTCCATACATTCTGAGAAACATAATATTTGCAGTTGGTGTGTGTCCGTTCATTGGGTAATCGTATGGGACTTGCTAACAGGACATTGAATATCTTCCCTATATAGAAGGATGTTCGGGGCATTATTCAGCTTGATTACACTCTCTGCACTCTTAGAAAGCATAAAGATATAAATGATTAATTGGGAAGCTGCTGCTGAGCATTGTTGAGACCAGAGAGGCCGCTGGTTTTTAGCAGTCACATCAGGTTCAGGTTGTCCCTGGCCGATAAACATGTCCCCTGAGAACAGATACCGTATCTGAGATACGTCATATACAGGAACAAGGGATAGCACAGAGAATCCTAGGAGACTGGTGACAACACATAGTTGCACATGAATTATACATTATATGCAGAAGTTTATGCTTATTAGACTATGGCACAAGGTCTATTCATTTTTTACAAATCTGTTTTTATTGAAGAAACACAGAATATAACAATGCAGCAGTAACAAACTGCAAGATAAAGGACACCATGAGTCATGGAAAGGGTGAAAATTGGCAGATGTGACCTACAGGAAGGTATCAATGACAATGATGGTTTTGATGGGCCTCCATCACCATTTAGACTAAGGAGGATATCTCTGACAGAGGACTGAAAAAAAGCAAGTTGATAGCCATGTAAAAAGGGCAAACACTTATTCCCGAGGCCAATTATAGACAGAACCACGAGGCAGACACACAAATCCTCTAAGGTGCTCTGCCCAAATGTCTCAGCCAAGGGATCCAAACTCTAAGGAAGCAATCATGTGTGATCCTGTCAACTGCTCGGCTCCTCCATGCAGCATGGTCTAATTTACCTTCTCTATCCGCTCTTTCTTTGATGGAAGAAGTTTTTGAAGCCAATGCAATAAAAGCATTAAACACAGCCAATATGTGGGTAACTAAGGATTTTGCAGAAGAATGGGGAGGACCATGCTAGCCACCAGTCCAATAGAAATTATAAAACTACATAACGGAACCTGCATTTATATGACATTGTAATTGGTGGAATCAAATATTATCTATACACCACAGTGTGTTTTTATCGCTACCTAGCAGGAGGAACCATAACTTTTATAGTGTATAGTGCTGGATGGGATACAACCCTTGACTATTGCTGGATACTCTGCTTTTAACCCCGTCCGGTGCCATTACAGCTTTCATCGGATCCAGGGATGCAAGTACCAACATGCATGCTGAGCCCACTATATACTTCTCCTGGAGCCAAATGGCTACTGGTAGGTTCTATATAAGCAGACTCCGTTTTATACTTACTTTAAAACCAGCCTCCAGGACAGATTGACTGGTCAGGTGTGCATGACTGCATGGAGATCGCCACGGCTCCAATACATACTACAAAGAAAAAATGTGGGGGATTCAATCAGCACAACCCTGTATGCAGGTGCACATCGCTATGGCGAAATACACATACAAAGAAAAAGACACAAATGCAATAGCACTCTGCAACCAGCACTCTGCCCTGCCTCTATGCTGGATGAGGCATTGGTGTACATTTTGGCCAAAGCGTAATAAGCCACTCACTACTCATAGAGGCGACCTTGACGTGCTGGTTGCAGAGTGCTATTGCATTTGTGTCTTTTTCTTTGTATATGTATTTCGCCATAGCGATGTGCACCTGCATATAGGGTTGTGCTGATTGAATCCCCCACATTTTTTCTTTGTAGTATATATTGGAGGTGTGGCGATCTCCTTGGAGTCATGCACACCTGACCAGTCAATCTGTCCTGGAGGCTGGTTTTAAAGTCAGTATAAAACGGAGTCTGCTTATATAGCACCTACCAGTAGCCATTTGGCTCCAGGAGAAGTATATAGTGGGCTCAGCATGCATGTTGGTACTTGCATCCCTGGATCCGATGAAAGCTGTAATGGCACCGGACGGGGTTAAAAGCAGAGTGTGCTTGGCGTGCACGCTGACCTGCATTCCCTGGACTTTGTGTGGCTGTCATGGCCCATAAACAGGTAGGAACTAGTGTTAGGGACCACTCCATAGAGACGACCTTGACGTGGTGAGTGGCTTATTACACTTTGGCCAAAATGTACACCAATGCCTCATCCAGCATAGAGGCAGGGCAGAGTGCTGGTTGCAGAGTGCTATTGCATTTGTGTCTTTTACTTTTGTAATTGCTGGTAATTATGAATTTTGCATAGATACAGAGTTATTCAATAAAATGTATCTGTAGAGCGCCACCTGCTGTTTGTTTCTTTTCTGATTTCTTTGTCCTGCTCACTGAGATGGCCGCACATGCTCAGTTTCATCCTTCTGAGCAGTGATAGGGAGAGCATGGACACGCCCCCTGAGCTGTGATAGGGAGAGCATGGACACGCCCCCTTAGCTGCAGCAGAAAAGACACTCCCCTTGAGCTATCAGCTTGATATAAATCTAGCAGAACAATGAATGGGGAGATCTCTGGATCCATGTGAGGTACAGGGCTGGTTCTAGCTTTGGTAGAAAGAGATTGTCATGTACAATAGGATGTCCGATTTTCATTTTTTTACATTAGTCATAGGATAACCCCTTGAAATAACCCATTGGATGGGGACAGGTCAGGCCAGAGATGTGCTGGCCGTTTAAGAACCACGGAGTGTGTGTGTGCACCCTAAGAAAGCAGAGCAGGAACGAACAGGCAGGGAACAAGATGGCCAGCAGACACAAATGGAAGGAAGAAGCGAGATGTAGCAGGAACGAGCCGCTGGCAGAAAACAGTTGCTGAACGGTTGAGTATTTTGGCGGCAACAAACTAGTGAAAAAACTATGCTAAAATACTGGCATGCTAATAATGGCAATCAGCACCGGTAAAGACAAATGAAATGGATCAGTATCAGACTCATCTTTATATTTTCAGGTAAGAGTAGGTGCCATCTTGAGTGATCTGCCTAGACTGAAGGCTGTCTTCTTACACAAGGTCAGCTTGATTTTTTGTGGATTTTGATGTTCTAGAAAGCTCTAGTCACCATTTTAATGGAGCAGTGTCACTGGCTATAAGGATCTTGATCAGACTCTGGTGAGGATCTGTAGGTCTCTGCGGTCATCACATTCTATGGTCACGCGTTGTCCCATTGTGACACCTTATTGACCATTTTCTCTAATTATCTACATCAGCAAGCTTCTATCGTATAGAACTGCAGAGGAACATCTCCATAGTAAGGTCCCCAGCAGCAGACTGCTGACGCTGAAACCTCTGTCTAACATACTATCTCCAATATTCCCTTTTTAGGTCCAATTTTTTATTTTTTTATTTTTTTCTGACCTGAAATAATATATATATTCCTGGCTGCATGCGACCACCACTAGGGGGAGCTAACATCATATAAATGTATGCAATACTGAAGCCAACGAAGGCTGTATAAGTAAGATCTCTTAGTGGATGCAGGTAGTATGACAGCATCAGGGCAAACAATGGAAGCAATTCAGTACTGGGCCACCCAACACTCCAGGTGTCATAGTAGACACTTGCCCAGCCTCTAATGGTAGGTGATCAACTAATTTCCACTTTCTATCAAGAGAGGGTTGTGTCTGGTATTGCAGTTCCACCCCATTCCCTTCCATTCATCCTACCACAAACTCACTGGTTGTATAGGTATTACTGTGTAAGCTGAGATCTGTGTTGTGCACACTCCTAGTACGTAGCCTACAGTCTACTATGGGTCCATAGTGTACCTCCGTGAAAAATGGATGGCACGTTCCACTGCATTCAGTATGACAAAGGTATTCTCCCATTTAATAGAATATGCATATTGTGGTGCAGTCCCTACTGCAGGGACCAGATTACATCTATTATTTATCTGATGGAGGAGGAATCGGGAGACCAACATTCAGCAGATGCCACCAAGTAATTTCTGTAGTGCAGACAGGAGATTAGAGGACCTATTTACTAATGCCTCCTGTTTTCTCTTTTTTTTTTTTTACTTTTCCCACTCTTGGCACTGAAGAAACCGCAGCAGCTAATTAAATCAGTTATGTGATAATTGACTCCTAGAATGCTTCATTTAATAATACTACAGGATATAAAGGGAAATAACAAGAAACACATCTGAAAATGTGCAATAACCCTTAAAGGCATTTAGAAAACCCAGATTATATAAAGTGTCAGGGAATTCTGCGTTAATAGAGGGGGGGTTCTCTGTTCAGGATCCCCAGTCCTTTCCAGTGGAGAGCAATTGCTGTGGAGAACCTGTCCTGCCCTGCGTTACACAGACAACCCATTGATTTGAATGGACAACATGTAATGCTTCATTTCACCAGTGGTGGTGCTGCAGGGAAACTGAACACTTACTGGCAGGTTGCTCCACAGATCACAGCCGATTACTGGAGGTCCCAGGAGGGTGACACTTCATGATCAGCTTTCTGTCAAGAGATCCTTCTAACATACAGAGGTTGTCCAAGTCGGAAAAACACCTTTAAAGGGGTCATCCAAGTCTATAATTGGGGGTGCACGTGACCGCAGCAGCCAGTGACCTGCTGCCTTATGTCACCTTAAGACGCAGATACAATTGAAGATACCAGTAGCACCGCAGGGTACACAGAAGTCCTTACCCGTTGTATAGTGATGTCATTGCACCACCAGTTTCGTCTTGCAGGAGACAGACCTAAAGAGGTCAAGTCTCTTTAGTGGAAGGAGCATGGAAGTATTAGGAGATGAGCATTGCCTGCAGGGCCTGCATGGACATTTTTTTAATGCAGCACACAGTGTGGAGGTATAACTTAAACGGTGGAACAGAGTGGGGACCATATTCTAATCCGGGGCAGAAAAAGAAATTTATTATTCAAGGGACACAGCATTAGGTACTATTTATTGAGTGGGCACAGCATGCAGCATTTCTATTCAGGGGGCACAGCATAGGACATTTTTATTCAAATGGCACAGTATGGACTAATTTTTATTCAAGGGAAACAGTGAGGATTGGGCACAGTGTGGGGCATATTTTTATTCAAATAATTATACTAGGGAGACAGGTGGCATGGGATAGGAAATAAATGTGAACCTATGTGCATAATGCATGCAAAAATAGAGGAGCAGGGGACTTCTGGGCAGCAATTGTCATGACCGGGAGAAGTCGTCATGATGGCCTGGACCAAATGGAGAAGAAAGAGAATGGCTCAAATCAGAGAAAATGTCACCAGTGAGCCACCAAATGTAAATTTTTATTCTACCACTTATAAGTACTGAAATAACTGCTCTCAACAGATCTTTACCATTGTTAAGATCATTCTGGGAGGTGTAGTTACACACGGTACAAACGTATGGCAATCTATTAACCTGAATTAGTAATTTCTCTCTGTACTGCACTCGGCTCTATTTATGCTATGTGACTGGTTCTGGTGCTGTATTTGTTTTATAAGCTTGTTTAAGGTGCTGTATTTATGGTATGAGCTTGGTTTTGGGTCTAGATCCATGTCATACGGTTGGTTTTGGGTCTGTATTTATGTCCTGATCTTAGCTCTGCTGCTGTATTTATGTGATAAGCTGGGTTTTTGGTCGGTATGCTTAGTTTCCCTGTTGTCTTTGTGCTGTGCTCTTGGTTCTGATGCTGTATTTGAGTGGTGGGGTTATTGCTAATTTTACATCTCCACTGCGCCTGTTCCTCGGAGCACTATGACGTCATCGGCGCAGGCGCAGTGGAGATGTCTGAGCAGGGAAGCGGTCAGACATTCACTGCGCATGCGCCGAATACATACGCTCACAGGGAGGATCGCATTCCGGAGGAGATGGGCGGGCTGGAGGGACACGCTGGGCGGCGGCATTTTGTGAAGGTAGACCGAGCCTCTAGGTGCTAATGACGCCCCCATAGCACCTAGAGGCTCATTAGCATATCAATATAAGTTCTGTTTTTAGCGAAAGGGCTGCCCCAAAAGCAATTATATTAGGATGGTTCGGTAGAGCAGACACTAGCGGATCGCTAGTGTCTGAAAGCTAATTATGTGAAAACAAAGTGGTAGAAACCCTTTAAAGAACAATATATAGATCGATATCCACCATCAACAATAGGTAATGGTCACAGCTTATAAACTCCCCCTCCCTGCACAATGACCTCTGCACATGTCACAGAACATGTCTAGATAAGGCTGAGTTCACACGGGCGTTGCGGGAAAATGTGCGGGTGCGTTGCGGGAACACGCGCGATTTTTCCGCGCGAGTGCAAAACATTGTAATGCGTTTTGCACTCGCGTGAGAAAAATCGCGCATGTTTGGTACCCATGTTTGGTGTAGATTGTATTATTTTCCCTTATAACATAATTATAAGGGAAAATAATAGCATTCTGAATACAGAATGCATAGTAAAATAGCGCTGGAGGGGTTAAAATAAATAAATAAATAATTTAACTCACCTTAGTCCACTTGATCGCGCTGCCAGCTTCTCGTCTGTCTCCTTTGCTGAACAGGACCTGTGGTGAACATTCATTGCAGGAACAGGACCTGTGGTGACGTCACTTCGGTCATCACATGATCCATCACCACAGGTCCTGTTCAGCAAAGAAGGAGACAGACGAGATGCCGGCAGCGCGAGCAAGTGGATTAAGGCGAGTTAAATTATTATTATTATTATTTTAACCCCTCCAGCGCTATTGTACTTTGCATTCTGTATTCAGAATGCTATTATTTTCCCTTATAACCATGTTATAAGGGAAAATAATAATGATCGGGTCTCCATCCCGATCATCTCCTAGCAACCGTACGTGAAAATCGCACCGCATCCGCACTTGCTTGCGGATACTTGCGATTTTCACGCAACCCCATTCACTTCTATGGGGCCTGCGTTGCGTGAAAAACGCAGAATATAGAGCATGCTGCGATTTTCACGCAACGCACAAGTGATGCGTGAAAATCACCGCTCATGTGAACAGCCCCATAGAAATTAATGGGTCGGGATTCCGTGTGGGTGCAATGCGTTCAACTCACGCATCGCATCCGCGCGGAATACTCGTCCGTGTGAACTCTTCCACGTTGTCTCAGTGGTTAACACTGGTGCTAACTTTGCAGCACTGGGTACTAGGTTTAAATCTGACCATCTGCATGGAGTTTGTATGTTCTCCCCGTGTTTGCGTGGGTTTCCTCCGGGTACTCCGGTTTCCTCCCACACTTCTAAGGGGAACTTAGGGTACTTTCACACATGCGTTGTGCGGATCCGTCTCACAAATGCATTGCAATACAGAAACGTCTCTCCGGTTGTCATCCGGAAAAATGGATGCGGTATTTATCTCTTTCACATTTTTAATGGTCTGCGCATGCGCAGACAGCAAAACTGGATCAGTTATTCCGGAATACTTGGGGCCGTATCCGGCATTAATGCATTTCAATGGAAAATAATGTCGGATCCGGCATTCTGGCAAGTGTTCGGGAATTGTGGACGGAGAAAATACAGCAGCATGCTGTGGTATTTTCTCCATCCAAAAACCGTACAGTGACTGAACTGAAGACATCCTGATGCATACTGGACGGATTGCTCTCCATTCAGAATGCATTAGGATAAAACTGATCAGTTTTTTTCCGGTATTGAGCCCCTAGGACGGAACTCAATACCGGAAAAAAACAAAACGCTAGTGTGAAAGTACCCTTAGATTGCGACCTCCACTGGAGACAGCAAGCTCTATATAAGTGAGTAAAATAAATAAATGTCAATGAACATCGCTAGTCTATTGCAGGGGTCAGCAACCTTCAGCAGTCCAGCTGTTGTGGAACTACAATTGCCAGCATTCTCCATTGATTTCTATGGGAGTTCTGAGAAGAGCAGAGAAAGTGTGCATGCTGGGAGTTGTAGTTTCACAGCATCAGGAGTGCCGGAGGTTGCCTACCCATGGTCTATTGTGTCTATGATCGATGTGTCTGATGTAAAGTCTCTAAGGCTACCTTCACATCTGTGGTAGCAGTGTTCCGGTAGGCAAGCAGAGGATCGTCCGGATACAAACCGCAGCATGCAGCGGTTTGTGACCTGTGGGTTCTCCACTTGTCAGCCGGAGCAAACGGAATGTCTGCCGGACACTATTATGCTTTAATGGGGCCGGTGGACATTCCAATCATATCCTGCAGCGCCAGATCCAGGTCATTGCGGCAGGCTGTACCGTCAGAGAACAGCCTGAAAAAATGAAATATGCAGTCGTGAAGCTAGAAACATAGAAACATAGAATGTGTCGGCAGATAAGAACCATTTGGCCCATCTAGTCTGCCCAATATACTGAATACTATGAATAGTCCCTGGCCCTATCTTATATGAAGGATAGCCTTATGCCTATCCCATGCATGCTTAAACCCCTTCACTGTATTTGCAGCTACCACTTCTGCAGGAAGGCTATTCCATGCATCCACTACTCTCTCAGTAAAGTAATACTTCCTTATATTACTTTTAAACCTTTGCCCCTCTAATTTAAAACTGTGTCCTCTTGTGGTAGTTTTTCTTCTTTTAAATATGCTCTCCTCCTTTACCGAGTTGATTCCCTTTATGTATTTAAAAGTTTCTATCATATCCCCTCTGTCTCTTCTTTCTTCCAAGCTATACATGTTAAGGTCCTTTAACCTTTCCTGGTAAGTTTTATCCTGCAATCCATGTACTAGTTTAGTAGCTCTTCTCTGAACTCTCTCTAGAGTATCTATATCCTTCTGGAGATATGGCCTCCAGTACTGCGCACAATACTCCAAGTGAGGTCTCACCAGTGTTCTGTACAGCGGCATAAGCACTTCACTCTTTCTACTGCTTATACCTCTCCCTATACATCCAAGCATTCTGCTGGCATTTCGTGCTGCTCTATTACATTGTCTTCCCACCTTTAAGTCTTCTGAAATAATTACTCCTAAATCCCTTTCCTCAGATACTGAGGTCAGGACTGTGTCAAATATTCTATATTCTGCCCTTGGGTTTTTACGCCCCAGGTGCATTATCTTGCACTTATCCACATTAAATTTCAGTTGCCAGAGTTCTGACCATTCTTCTAGTTTTCCTAAATCCTTTTCCATTTGGCGTTTCCCTCCAGGAACATCAACCCTGTTACATATCTTTGTGTCATCAGCAAAAAGACAAACCTTACCAGCGAGGCCTTTTGCAATATCACTTATGAAGATATTAAACAAAATCGGTCCCAGTACAGATCCCTGTGGAACCCCACTGGTAACATTACCTTGTTTTGAATGTTCTCCATTGACTACAACCCTCTGCTGTCTGTCACTCAGCCACTGCCTAATCCACTCAACAATATGGGAGTCCATGCTCAATGACTGCAGTTTATTGATAAGTCTTCTATGTGGGACAGTGTCAAAAGCCTTACTAAAATCTAGATATGCGATGTCTACTGCACCTCCACAGTCTATTATTTTAGTCACCCAGTCAAAAAAATCTATAAGATTTGTTTGACATGATCTTCCTGAAGTAAACCCATGTTGTTTTTCATCTTGCAATCCATGGGATTTTAGATGTTCCACAATCCTATCCTTTAATAGGGTTTCCATTAATTTGCCTACTATTGATGTCAGACTCACTGGTCTATAGTTGCTCGATTCCTCCCTACTACCTTTCTTGTGAATGGGCACGACATTTGCCAATTTCCAATCTTCCGGGACGACTCCTGTTACTAATGATTGGTTAAATAAATCTGTTAGCGGTTTTGCCAGCTCACCAAGCTCTTTTAATAATTTTGGGTGTATCTCATCAGGCCCCTGTGACTTATTTGTCTTCACCTTAGACAGCAAACTTAGAACATCTTCCTCTGTAAAGAATCATGCATCAAATGATTTATTAGTCATCCTTTCTAGTGGAGGTCCTTCTCCTTCTTTTTCTTTTGTAAAAACTGAACAGAAGTATTCATTAAGGCAGTCGGCTAGCCCTTTATTCTCTTCTACATACCTTCCGTCCTTTGTTTTTAATTTAGTTATTCCCTGTTTTAATTTCCTTTTTTCATTTATATATCTGAAGAATGTCTTATCCCCTTTTTTCATAGACTGAGCTAGTTTTTCTTCTGCCTGCGCTTTAGAAGTTCTTATAACTTGCTTGGCCTCTCTCTGCCTTATCTTGTAGATTTCCTTATCTTCATTGCTCTGGGTTTTTTTATAATTACAAAATGCTAGCTTTTTATTTTTAATGATTTGGGCCACTTCTGCTGAGTACCACAGTGGTCTCTTCCTTTTTTTGCTTTTACTGACAAGTCTAATGCAATTTTCTGTTGCCTTCAATAATGCACCTTTTAAGTATTCCCATTTCTCCTGGACTCCATGTAATCCGTTCCAGTCTGATAAGGACTCATTTATGACTAATTTCATTTTTGAAAAGTCTGTTTTTCTAAAATCTAAAACTTTTGTTTTTGTGTGGTGGGACTCTTTCACAGTTCTTATATTAAACCACACTGACTGGTGATCACTAGATCCCAAGGTTTCGCCTACAATGACATCATATACCGAATCCCCATTTGTGAATACCAAATCGAAAATAGCCTCCCTCCGGGTTGGCTCCTCAACCACTTGTTGTAGAGATAACCCCAGTAGGGAATTTAGAATATCTGTACTCCTGGTAGAACTTGCTATTTTGGTTTTCCAGTTTATATCTGGAAGATTGAAATCTTCCAGATATAAGCCTAAATGATGTGAACAGCAGGCTCCTACAGACTTTTGGGGAAATGGTGTTGGGAGAAAGGTATCTGAATTTAGGGCAAGCAAAATATCCCCCACCACTGCTTGCCAATTTTTAGCCAAATTCTCCAATAACATAAGACCACCATATAATAGCAAAATATTATTATCTAAAATGCACAAAATTCCTCCATAGAGTGCTCAAATAATATGCGATATGCAGATAATGCCATCCAAACTAATACTGCAATTCAATTCCAAAAAATACCCTTACAAAATAGTTTATTCCTGGATTTCCTGCCTCTCCTTAGGAAATGGTGACTAGAATACCTGCCTTGGGTATGTGACACAGGTAGAGGTTTGGTCTGAGAAAACAGGTATTTTCCTCCCAGCATGTGCTGCTGGGCTGATTTACAGCCAGGTGAGGTCAAATATCGGACCGGATTTTAAGTGCTGGTCCGGGTTTTGGCAGTACCTGGCTGTCCTTAAATAGGCAGCTGGGCTCAGAAGCCATGTCTCTGTGTTGGGATCTGGGAGCCTTGTTTCTGAATGAAGGCTTGCTACGAGTTTGGTGTGAAAACAGCAATGACTCTTTGAGGCAGAATTGCCGCATGGTGTGAATTACCACCAACACCGCAAGGTGACTTTTTGTTTTGATTATGACTGCTTGTTTTGTCACTTGCCTAAAGTGTGAATAAAACACTGAACTGTTTGATACAAAGAACTTGTTGTTGCCTCTATACTGCGTCCACTAATCCTGTCTACCAGAGCGAGTTGCCACAAGTCTCAACCCCAACTATTCAATCTTATATTTGTGTAAAAAAGATAAATATTCCATGAAAACTGTCATACGAACATTCAACATCAAGCAGGAGACCCCAAACCAGGGTATGCCCTGGAGCAACAACAGATGCACTTAGGCCTAGGGAAGCGCTGGAATTGGCCCATCGCAACTGTGAGTAGCCCCATCTGCCGCTACTACCACACCCGTCCTCCGCCATGTTCTCTCCCCAGTGCTGTTGCATAGTCACATACTTTATATTATTGAACTGTTATATTGTCTTTTATAACTAATCAGCAGCCTTTTGCCCCTCCCCCATCATATAAGCTGTGCTGCTTTCTGTATTTTTTATCTTCCTGGGGGGGGTATACTTTCTATTCCACTCTCTGTCCTTGATCCACCTTCCTGTAGATATGAATAATGCAATATCTTCTATAACCGAATCCAAGGAGCTCACAGCAACACGACCGCCTCTCTCCTTGTCTTCTTCTATGAACACACATTCAATATTCTGTTACATGAAAACCTGACAAACTGCTGACACCCTTTGAAGATCTGGGTGATGTGCAATGCTGCTCGCTGTATCCACAGATTGAGAGTGGCCATCACTGAATATTTCTTAGTAGTTATCCCATGAAAAATATTTAACATTTTTCAAACCAGCACCTGGATCTGAATTCTTTTGTAGTTACATGTAATTAACAATTTTGTATAGCCACCGAGCTATTTAATAAAATGTATCTGCACAGCGCCACCTGCTGGTTGCTCTTTTTCTAATTTCTCTGTCCTGCTCACTGGGATGGAAGCACATGCTCAGTTAAAGCCTTTAACTGCTACCGGCTGCAGCGGAAAGGACACTCCCCCTGAAAAAGGACACTCCCCTGGAATAAATCTAGCAGAACAATTGGAGCAATGAATGGAAAGATCTCTGGATCCATGGGAGGTGCAGGGCTGGTTCTAGCTTTGTTAGAAAGAGGTTGTCATGTACTAGAACTAGATTACATCC
This sequence comes from Bufo bufo, assembly GCF_905171765.1. NCBI lineage: Eukaryota > Metazoa > Chordata > Amphibia > Anura > Bufonidae > Bufo > Bufo bufo. Next base: position 519,415,316 of record NC_053393.1, read on the forward strand.
GATTTTCATTCTTTACATTAATTATAGGAGAACCCCTTTAAAGTGCATCCTATTTATTGCTATATAACACCATGAGGAGAGGTCACTCGTGATACTGTATTAACCCCCCGTTCTGCAGTTGTTCCTCCCCCCGCGTGCGGTCCCCCCGATCAGCATCAGAGATCCGGCGGTTACTGACAGCCGGATCCCTGCTGCATCCACCAGCATCGGCGATAACGCCGATGCCGGTGGATTAACCGCTCATATGCCGCGGTCAGAGATGACCGCGGCATATGGGAGGTTTGCGCTCCCTCACCTCATACATCGGGTCCCCGCGCTGCTGTGTCGGGGACTCGATGGTTGCCATGGCAGCCCCAAGCCATTCCAAGGCTTGGGGCCTGTCATGTACGGAAGCCTAAGAGGCCCAGCCCCCAGGCTGGGTCTCCTAGGCAACTGTTAGCGCCTTACAGTGTAAGACACTTATAGTTCAATACAGCACAATACAGATGTATTCTGCTGTTTTGAAACAAGGATCAGACCCTGTCCCATAGTGGGACAAAAAAAAAAAGTTAAAAAAAGTTTATAAAATTAAAGTTTTACAAAAAAAAATGAAAGTAAATTAAAAAGTAAAATGAACACCGTAAAAAATAAATAAAAACTGTGCTAAATAAACAATTTTTTTGTCACCTTACATCACAAAAAGTCCAACAGCAAGCGATCAAAAAGGCGTATGCCCACCAAAATAGAATTAATCTAACCGTCACCTCATCCCGCAAAAAATGAGCCCCTACCTGAGACAATCGCCCAAAAAATAAAAAAACTATGGCTCAGAATATGGAGACACTAAAACATCTTTTTTTGTTTTAAAAGAGCTGTTAGTGTGTAAAACTTACATAAATAAAAAAAGTATACATATTAGGTATCGCCGCGTCCATATCAACCGACTCTATAAAAATATCACATGACCTAACCCCTCAGATGAACACCGTAAAAAAAATTAAAAAAAACTGTGCTAAATAAACCATTTTTTGTCACCTTACATCACAAAAAGTGTGATCGCAAGCGATCAAAAAGTCATATGCACCCCAAAATAGTGCCAAACAGTTATCTCATCTCGCAAAAATCATACCCTACCCAAGATAATCGCCCAAAAACTGAAAAAACTATGGCTCTTAGACTATGGAAACACTAAAACATGATTTTTTTTGTTTAAAAAATGAAATCATTGTGTAAAACTTATCTAAATAAAAAAAAAGTATACATATTAGGTATCGCCGCGTCCGTGACAACCGGCTCTATAAAAATACCACATGATCTAACCTGTAAGATGAATGTTGTAAATAACAAAAAAAAAACGGTGCCAAAAAAGCTATTTCTTGTTACCTTGCCTCACAAAAAGTGTAATATAGAGCAACCAAAAATCATATGTACCCTAAACTAGTACCAACAAAACTTCCACCCTATCCCGTAGTTTCTAAAATGGGGTCACTTTTTTGAAGTTTCTACTCTAGGGGTGCATCAGGGGGGCTTCAAATGGGACATGGTGTCAAAAAAACCAGTCTGGCAAAATCTGCTTTCCAAAAACCGTATGGTTTCTATCATGTAAGCTTCACAAAGTGACTTCAGACCTTAACTGGTCCTTAAAGTAGATTTTTGAAGATTTCTGAATAATTTCAAGATTTACTTCTAAACTTCTAAGCCTTGTAACGTCCCCAAAAAATAAAATGTCATTCCCAAAATGATCCTAACATGAAGAAGACATATTGGAAATGTAAAGTAATAACTATTTTTGTAGGTATTAATATGTATTATAGAAGTAGAAAAATTGAAACTTGGAAATTTGAAAATTGTTCCAAATTTTTGGCAAATTTGGTATTTTTTTTATAAATAAAAATGAATTTTTTTGACTCCATTTTACCAGTGTCATGAAGTACAATATGTGATGAAAAAACTATCTCAGAATGGCCTAGATAAGTCAAAGCGTTTTAAAGTTATCACCACATAAAGTGACACTGGTCAGATTTGCAAAAAATGGCCTGGTCCTGAAGGTGAAAATGAGCCCGGTCCTTAAGGGGTTAAAACTGTGTCAAAATAATATTGTTGTTGCTGTTTTTTTGCTTTTCATCTACAGAATACTATAGATCAGGCACTTCATGAAAGAGGAGGAGAAGCCACTGAGAAATGAGAGGGGAGAGCAGGGGATCTGCATTTCTATGAAGCCAAGGTGACTGAGTGACTAAATAATTGCCCTTTTTCTTTTTGAAGATGTTCACTGATTTGCAGTTTACAGATCCAACTGATCCGCACAAATAGATGAATAAGGGTATATTCACACTGTGGATTGTGACAGCAGAATTTGTTGCAGATCCTGTGCTGAAAAGCTTCCTTCCACCCATTGTTTTCAATAGAAGACTGCGCTGCCATTGATGCAGCTGCAGTTTTTTGCACCAAGGACAGACATGCATACGGTACTTACCAACCTTGGAGGATATAAGAACGCCCCAAATCTACATCGGGCTACCCATTTATGGACAGGGCTAACATAAGCACCACCTATTCTTGGCCCAGGACAGCCCTAATGTGCCGAGACTGCCTCTGAAAATTAAGGAAAGTCCCAGCAAATTTGCAACTGTTGGCAACTATGTCCATCTCAGGCGTGGTCGCGGCCATATGGCCTCCGACGGATAACAATGGGAGATGGCAGATTCTGTGCGGCCGCTGGATTCTTTTTTGGCATGGAATCTGCGCCAGCAGAAGATGCAGTGTGAACATTCCCTAACATTCTGATTCCGAGTCACAGCCTGCATCATAATCCAGCATCCCCTGCTTGTTCAGTATCTGCACAGAGCATGCTCTAGTGGTTCTATTCTGTCATTTTTTACATGATATACATTGTACAGAAGTCTGAAAAACAAATAGCCTCCCCTATGGGATCCCGGACATTCAGGAGAGATCCTCATGGGATTATTTAAGGGTGCTGGCTCCGTCAGCCCCATAGAAGTTAATGGAGCAGTGCCTACAACTTGTGGGCTGCCTTTTGCATTCATTTCAATGGGAATTCTGAAATTAGCCAAGAGACCTGCCCGTTACTTTGCGGGCTCCATTCTAAGGATAGGTGCAGGTCCCAGAGGTGGAACCAGCACCTATCAGACATTGGGGGGGCGATATACCCCGAATGTCTGAGGTGAGGCAACCCCTTTAACATCTACATGTAGATGATTTTGACGGGAAATCTCCCGCTTTTGGCTTCTTTAATCACTAGGCAGTTTTTTTTTTTCTGCCTGGTGATATGGTTAGGGACATGATGACCTTGGAATTGAGGCAGATTGTATCTGGTCTCCGTAACAAAGGGTCATTGGCGGTTTAGGTTAGCATGTGATGGCGGATTGGGCTATATAAGAGCGGCTCCCCACAGGCTGGTTTGCCTTTTTGTCCAACAGCCCGTGGGTTGTCCTGTTTACGCCCGCTCCCCACCCGAAAACTTAGGGTTAGGGCTCATTTAGACGGCCGCATGCTGTCCGCAAAAATGCGGGTCCTTTTTTTTGCGGATTAGATGCAGACCCACTTATATGGGGCCCTTGTCTTGCGTTTTACGGTTCTGAAAAACAAATAAAACATGTCCTATACTTGTCAGTGAAAATCAGGACATGGCCCCATTGAAGTCTATGGGTCCGCAAAAATGGAATGCAAACATTTTTTTTTTGTGTGGACATGCTGAACTGTCTGCAAAAAACGGATCTGCATTTTGAGAGCAGAGAAGGGAGGGGAGGGGGGTCACCGTCTAGCTTTGTTGGGTAAAAGTCATGCTAGGTTGAGTTGAACTTTGAAGCCTGAGTTTAGGACTGGGCTTAGGGTTCTCCCGTAATATTTTACGTTTAGTGGCCATTTAATCTCCCGTGTTAAGTATTTATCTATAGTTCGTTATTTTAGTTATCCATTTTGTATGTTATATAACACAATGCATTACTGGAGCTTAGCTAAGCTATTAGGGGCGTGTCTGTCAACAAAGATGTTGACTGTTTCCAGTGATAAGAAGCAGAATTGGGAGTGCTGCTCTGGAGTATAATCCTGGCTTTAACGTAGAGTAAGAAATGCAATGCATACAAAAAGTTGCTCAGCTTTGTATGTAGGTTACATCAATGTAAAATGGTGTTTATATGGGGTTATAGTGAAGGCTCTGAGCAGTTTGATGTTGATGTGTAGAGACGCTGCTACGTTATTACGTCTTAGTAGGCTGGACATGGATTGCACCTCTAATGAAGATTACTGAGCAGATGGCTTTTCAAAGGGCATCTATCCGAAGGAAATCATAACGGCTGGCAAGGCTTATAGAGTATGAGGAAACTGTACAGTAGTACCTTTCTTTTTCCTTCTGTTGCTGCATTCTTGAGCAAAAGGACCTCAATATGTAAATGAGCATTTAGGTGCACAGAGGGCTGGCCTGAGCCCCTCAGTGCACCTTAGCGCCACCACTCTTCTCTTCCAGACCCTCCCTCTCATGGTTAATTGACCAGGCCGGGCGTCTGAGTCTTCCTCTAACCCGGCCCTGTAATCTCACACCTGCTGTATGCAATCGGCGCATGCGCAGTAGTTACTTTCTGCCTGGCATAAAAGAACTTTACTGCACGTGAGCCGATTATGTAAGGCACATGACATCACAGGGCTGGGGGGCGAGAAGAGGAGTCAAACGCCAGTCAATCAACCACTAGAAGGAGGGGCTGGAAGAGACCAGTAGCTGAGCTAGGATGCACTGGGCCCGCCTTTTATGCACTTAAAAGCTCATTTGCATATTAAATCAATGGAGTAAAAAAACTTTAGGTACCAATTTATTATACTCATAGCGCGTTTTCTGCTGAAAGATGCCCGTTAAGTTCTCCATAGACGCAAATATTTTCCCACAATTAGAGAAAAAAATTATAAATTCATAGATTGCTCTTCAAACATTTTAGTTTGTAAATTTGGGGCTTCTAAGCCCTGCCCCTGGAAACAGCCTGGGAACGCCCACTTATGGGCAGGGTCTGCATTAGCCCTGCCCATCTTTTGGCCCGCGACAGCCCAAATTTGCTCGGATTGTATCTGCAAATTCAGCGCCGTTAGTAACTCTGCCATTCATGTGTAGTATCCAATGTCAAAGTATGGAAAACACACAATAAAAACACCAGAGACAAGCGCATTATAAAATTTTTGCGCTGTGATGCGTACACCGCCATTATTCATTTAGTTACAGATCCGTACTAATATTTGGCAGTCTGGTTATATGTAAAATACGGAAAATGCAGTAAATTAGTGGTCGTGTTTTACCATAAATCTGAAAGACACCTAAAGTATTAATAAGAGCCACAACGAATGGGAAATGCTAGTAAACTTACTGACGGCCAAGAAAATCATCAAAACGTTCCAGTGAAGATCATATCTCCCTGGATTATTCATTGTAATTAATTTCACTCAATTTCTTAATGAAATATATAAAACAAGCAATAAACCACGTGCAATCAAACATTAATTCATTTTTAAAAGTGTTAAAAAATTTAAATAAAGGATCGAGGGGAGACATGATCTTCACCTGGTCCAAAAAAGCCACCCATCCCACCGCACACGGTTATGCACCTTTGTAAAATGATGGCGTCCTCTACTTGTCCTTGATGATAAGTATAATGTAAGTCACTGAAATGTGCCTGGGTAGCAGGTTTTATTTGTAATATCAACGTGAATTGCTATGTTGGTAATTTTTCCTATATCCATATAATAAAGAGGACAGAAGCCCCATATTATGTGATGTAGCATAGATATCATATAGCATTGCCATGATCGGGAGCTAGTTCCTGCACTGCCACTGCTCAATGTCCCTACAAGATCGCTCCAGGATTGCCACAAATCAAATTGCCGATCCTGGCAGTTTAACCCATTAGATGACACAGTCAACAGCAACCATGGATCCAAGATATGTGCAGCAGGCGGGATTGCCCCCGGTCTGGCCATCGGTATCCCATGACGCGACTGAGATGTTTTCCTAATAGGTTGCCTGTCAGTGCTCGTCATGCTTTGGAATACTACGTTCAATAATGATACATATTTAGTACTGCTACAATCAGAACAACCCACAGAATAAATATGACTTACTATTTATGCCACATGACATATTGCGGATTTGCTGTCTTTTTACTCCCCCCCCCCCCCCCCCAAAAAAAAAAAAAAAAAGCTATAAAAATGACACAATAAATTATATGCACCCCAAAATAGTACCAATCATACCTACAACTCATCCCTCAAAACAACAAGCTCTTGTATGGCTACATCAAATAAAAATGTTATGGCTCTCATCATGTGGCACCCAAAAAATCATTTTTCCACCCTAAAACCTGTTTTTATTGTGCAAAAATACTAAACGGTAAAAAAAAATACCATACATGTTTGATATTGCCATATTGGGCAAAAAACAACAACACACATAACAATGGTGGAATCAGTTGTCTTTTTTAATTTTCTTCCAAATAAAAAAAATATATAAAAAAACAATAATATATAATAAAAGCTAATCGATAAATTATATGTATCTCAAAATGGTGCCATTGAAAAATGCAACTCTTCCTGCCCAAAAAAAAACAAAAAAAAAAAAACTTCTACAGCTACAGCAATGGAAAAGTAAAAACGTTATGGTTCTTCAAATACAATGATTGAAAATAAAAATAAATGACTTGGTTGTTAAAGAGGACCTCTCTCCTCTCTCCTGACATGTCTGTTTTAGCAACTACTTGCATTCTCCATGTGATAATAATTCTGGAGCATCTCTTCATATAACTAACTATGTTGTACCATTCCTCTACAGTCGTGGCCAAAAGTTTTGAGAATGACACAAATATTCGTTTTCACAAAGTTTGCTGCTAAACTGCTTTTAGATCTTTGTTTCAGTTGTTTCTGTGATGTAGTGAAATATAATTACACGCACGTCATACGTTTCAAAGGCTTTTATCGACAATTACATGACATTTATGCAAAGAGTCAGTATTTGCAGTGTTGGCCCTTCTTTTTCAGGACCTCTGCAATTCGACTGGGCATGCTCTCAATCAACTTCTGGGCCAATTCCTGACTGATAGCAACCCATTCTTTCATAATCACTTCTTGGAGTTTGTCAGAATTAGTGGGTTTTTGTTTGTCCACCCGCCTCTTGAGGATTGACCACAAGTTCTCAATGGGATTAAGATCTGGAGAGTTTCCAGGCCATGGACCCAAAATGTCAACGTTTTGTTCCCCGAGCCACTTAGTTATCACTTTTTCCTTATGGCACGGTGCTCCATCGTGTTGGAAAATGCATTGTTCTTCACCAAACTGTTGTTGGATTGTTGGAAGAAGTTGCTGTTGGATGGTGTTTTGGTACCATTCTTTATTCATGGCTGTGTTTTGGGGCAAAATTGTGAGTGAGCCCACTCCCTTGTATGAGAAGCAACCCCACACATGAATGGTCTCAGGATGCTTTACTGTTGGCATGACACAGGACTGATGGTAGCGCTCACCTTTTCTTCTCCGGACAAGCCTTTTTCCAGATGCCCCAAACAATCGGAAAGAGGCTTCATCGGAGAATATGACTTTGCCCCAGTCCTCAGCAATCCATTCACCATACTTTCTGCAGAAGATCAATGTGTCCCTGATGTTTTTTTTGGAGAGAGGTGGCTTCTTTGCTGCCCTTCTTGACACCAGGCCATCTTCCAAAAGTCTTCGCCTCACTGTGCGTGCAGATGCGCTCACACCTGCCTGCTGCCATTCCTGAGCAAGCTCTGCACTGGTGGCACTCCGATCCCGCAGCTGAATCCTCTTTAGGAGACGATCCTGGTGCTTGCTGGACTTTCTTGGACGCCCTGAAGCCTTCTTAACAAGAATTGAACCTCTTTCCTTGAAGTTCTTGATGATCCTATAAATTGTTGATTGAGGTGCAATCTTAGTAGCCACAATATCCTTGCCTGTGAATCCATTTTTATGCAACACAATGATGGCTGCACGCGTTTCTTTGCAGGTCACCATGGTTAACAATGGAAGAACGATGATTTCAAGCATCACCCTCCTTTTAACATGTCAAGTCTGCCATTTTAACCCAATCAACCTGACATAATGATCTCCAGCCTTGTGCTCGTCAACATTCTCACCTGAGTTAACAAGACGATTACTGAAATGATCTCAGCAGGTCTTTTAATGACAGCAATGAAATGCAGTGGAAAGGTTTTTTTGGGATTAAGTTCATTTTCATGGCAAAGAAGGACTATGCAATTCATCTGATCACTCTTCATAACATTCTGGAGTATATGCAAATTGCTATTATAAAAACTTAAGCAGCAACTTTTCCAATTTCCAATATTTATGTAATTCTCAAAACTTTTGGCCACTACTGTATTATTCCTACTAGAAATGTATGTATAAACTGCCAGCAGTCCACAATAAAGATCCAACGGGATGTTACCGGTGGGGGTGGGTGTCCCTGCACAGTCAGACACTGGCAGCACTGATTGGATAGTGTCAGACTGTGCAGGGACACCTCCCCATTTGGTAACACCCAGCTGGACCTTCATTACAAACGGCTAATAATATTTTTATAACTTCTAGTAGAAAAAATAGAATCATTTGAAAAGATGCTCCAGAATTGTTATTATATGGGGGATTAAGAAGGCATGTTCTAGTGGCATGTCCCTTTAAGATGCCACATACACTTATTCCATACTGTCTGATGATGTCAGTTAGGGCTCATGCACATGAACGTATTTTCTTTGCGTGTCCGTTCTGTTTTTTGTGCGGACCGTATACAGGATCATTCATTTCAATGGGTTCACACAAAAAACGGAAGTTACTCCGTGTGCATTCCGTTTCCGTATGTCCGTATTTCCGTTCTGCAAAAAAAAATAGAACATGTCCTATTATTGTCCGCATTACAGACAAGGATGTTCTATGCCACAAAATACGGAATGCACACGGACGTCATCCGTATTTTTTGCGGATCTGTTTTTTGCTTGTGTGAACAAGCCCTTAGGCCTCATGCACACGACCGTTGTGTGCACCCGTGGCCGTTGTGCCGTTTTCAGTTTTTTTTCGCGGACCCATTGACTTTCAATGGGTCCGTGGAAAAATCAGAAAAATGCACCGTTTTGCAGCCGCATCCGTGATCCGTGTTTCCTGGCCGTGAAAAAAATATGACCTGTCCTATTTTTTTCACGGCCAACGGTTCACGGACCCATTCAAGTCAATGGGTGCGTGAAAGAACACGGATGCACACAAGATTGGCATCCGTGGCCGTAGGTTAGTTTTTATACAGACGGATCCGAAGATCCGTCTGCATAAAGCTTTTTCAAAGCTGAGTTTTCACTTCGTGAAAACTCAGAACCGACAGTATATTCTAACACAGAAGCGTTCCCATGGTGATGGGGACGCTTCTAGTTAGAATACACTACAAACTGTGTACAAGACTGCCCCCTGCTGCCTGGCAGCACCCGATCTCTTACAGGGGGCCGTGATCAGCACAATTAACCCCTTCAGGTGCGGCACCTGAAGGGGTTAATTGTGCTGATCACGGCCCCCTGTAAGAGATCAGGGCTGCCAGGCAGCAGGGGGCAGACCCTCCCCCCCTCCCCAGTTTGAATATCATTGGTGGCCAGTGCGGCCCCCCCCCTCCTCTATTGTAATAATAGGTTGGTGGCCAGTGCGGCCCCCCCCTCCCTCTATTGTAATAATTCGTTGGTGGCACAGTGTGCGCCCCCCATCGGCCCCCCCCCCCTCTATAGCATTAACAACATTGGTGGCCAGTGTGCGGCCTCCCATCTCCCCCCCCATCATTGGTGGCAGCGGAGTTCCGATCGGAGTCCCAGTTTAATCGCTGGGGCTCCGATCGGTAACCATGGCAACCAGGACGCTACTACAGTCCTGGTTGCCATGGTTACTTAGCATCCCATCTCCCCCCCCCCCCCCGATCATTGGTGGCAGCGGGTTACTAGCAATAGTACAATAGTAGAAGATTCATACTTACCGGCTGCTGCGATGTTCGTGTCCGACCGGAAGCTCCTCCTACTGATAAGTGACAGGTCTGTGCGGCGCATTGCTAAATGATCTGTCACTTACCAGTAGGAGGAGCTCCCGGCCGGACACGAACATCGCAGCTCCCAGGTAAGTATGAATCTTTTACTATTGTACTATTGCTAGTAACCCGCTGCCACCAATGATCGGGGGGGGGAGATGGGAGGCCGCACACTGGCCACCAATGTTGTTAATGCTATAGAGGGAGGGGGGGCCGATGGGGGGCGCATACTGTGCCACCAACGATTTATTACAATAGAGGGAGGAAGGTGGGGGGGGCGCACACTGTGCCACCAACGATTTATTACAATAGAGGGAGGAAGGGGGGGGGGGGGCGCACACTGTGCCACCAACGATTTATTACAATAGAGGGAGGAAGGGGGGGGGCGCACACTGTGCCACCAACAAATTATTACAATAGAGGGAGGAAGGGGGGGGGGGGGGGGGGGGGGGCGCACACTGTGCCACCAACAAATTATTACAATAGAGAGAGAAAGGAGGGGGGGGGGGGCCCGCACTGGCCACCAATGATATTCAAACTGGGGGGGGGGGGGGGTCTGCCCCCTGCTGCCTGGCAGCCCTGATCTCTTACAGGGGGATATGATAGTACAATTAACCCCTTCAGGTGCGGCACCTGAGGGGTTAATTGTGCTGATCACGGCCCCCTGTAAGAGATCGGATGCTGCTAGGCAGCAGGGGGCAGTCATGTACACAGTTTGTAGTATATTCTAACTAGAAGCGTCCCCATCACCATGGGAACGCCTCTGTGTTAGAATATACTGTCGGAAATGAGGTTTCACGATCTAACTCATATCCGACAGTATATTCTAACATAGAGGCGCTCCCATGGTGATGGGGACGCTTCAAGTTAAAATATACCATCGGATTGGAGAAAACTCCGATCTGATGGTATAAAAGGGACTCCAGACTTTACATTGAAAGTCAATGGGGACGGATCCGTTTGAAATGGCACCATATTGTGTCAACGTCAAACGGATCCGTCCCCATTGACTTGCATTGTAATTCAGGACGGATCCGTTTGGCTCCGCACGGCCAGGCGGACACCAAAACGACTTTTTTTTCATGTCCGTGGATCCTCCAAAAATCAAGGAAGACCCACGGAAGAAAAAACGATCACGGACCTACGGACCCCGTTTTTGCGGACCGTGAAAAAAAACGTTCGTGTGCATGAGGCCTTATACAGACTTTTACCAAACATCAAATATGCGACAAGTAAGGATTTTATTCCAAGAAACAGTAATTTTTTTAAAAGACTTTTCTGTCTAACACGAGCCACAAACCACCATAAAATATTGATGTACGGCCCCAATTTATTACTTATTTATCTCGGTTTCTCTTTCATTATTTTAGAGGCTTCAATATATCAAAAAAGAAAAAAAAACACCAAAGTGTCTTTAATCATGATCTTAAGCCCTCGATCAGTCTGCACGCTGAGAATCTTAATCTTATTAGCTGCATTACAAATCACTAAGTAGTGAAATTTATGTAAAACTAACTTACAGTATGTAAAGGATTTTCAAAACCGTTGTCACGTGACAGATATGAAATAAAAGGGTGGAATCGGTGGGGGTTCTGCCACTTGGGACCCCGGAAAACCTCAAAACGGTGGAGTGGAGTCACACTTCACTAAAATGAATGTGCGTTAAAAGGGGTATTCCATCTACAGGAGCTTTAATACAGTAGGTGACCCTCTAAGGGACACTCACCTGGCTTAATTTGGGACCTGCTCCTGTTAAGCATTTATGGTAAATCCTATAGAAATACCATAAAAGACCAAGATGAAAATACTCCTTAACCCCTTAAAGACCAGGCCTATTTTCATTTTTGCATTTTGGTTTTTTCCTCCCCACGTTCCAATAACCGTAACTTTTTAATTTTTTCATTCACATAGCTATATGAGGGCTTATATTTTGCGGGACAAGATGCATTTTTTTAATACTACCATTTAATTTAATTTACCATGCCTTGTATTGGAAAAGAGGAAAAAAAAATTCTGTGTGGTAAAATTGAAAAAAAAATAATTATTAAATTCCCCTAAGGTTTTTGGGGTTTCGACATTTGCTTTACCACTTTTTAAAAAAAATAAAAACCTTTGGAGAAAAAAAAATAATAAATAAATAAAAATTTTCTTTGCATTGCCATATTCTGACAGCCATAACTTTTTCCTATTTCGGTCTACAGTGAAACGAACTGTGTTTTTTATTAGTACCATTTTTGTGGTATGTACAACTTTTTGATCATCGTTATTCTATTTATTTATTTATTTTTTTGGGGGGCGGGGCAAGATGACCAAAAAATGGCAGCTTGCATGGTTTTAATTTTTTTTTTTCCGGTTACAGCGTTCACCGCACGGGAATTAATATTTTATATTTTAATAGTTCAGACATTTCCGGACGCAGCAATACCCAATATGTTTATTTTTTTTATTGTATATATATTTTTATATGTAAAATTGGGAAAGGGGGGGTGTTTAAAACTTTTAATATATTGGTGCTTTTTATGGATTTATTATATTTTGTTTTTTACTATTAGCCCCCATAGGGACCTAGTACATGGTATCTTAATAGATCTCTATTAGGGTGAATAGGATTTTTACACTCTCCATTGTACTATTGTAAAAAAAAGTATACTTTTCTTTTTTACCGGACTCTGCAGGATACAAGAACGTGGTGTGCTGCGTTTTTGTATCTTTTTTTTTCTAACCTGTACGTCAAACAGAGGTATAAGACGTGATGTGAACCCACCCTAACCAGAGCTCCTGTGGCGGAAATAACTTCGCCACTGGGTTTTGGAGGGGCCTGTTTGCCAGCCTTTGCCTCAGGATTATGACTAAATCCCATATACTAAAACTTTGAAGGAAAAGGTAGAGCGGCCACACAGCCTAAGGCCTCTTGCACACGGGCGTTTTTTTTTCCCCGTTTACTGGCCGTTTTTTGCGTTCCGTATACGGTCCATATACGGAACCATTCATTTTAATGGTACCGCAAAAAAAATGGAATGTACTCCGTATGCATTCAGTTTCCGTTTTTCCGTTATTCCGTTCCGTTTTAACATAGAACATGTCCTATTATTGCCCGCAAATCACGTTCCGTGGCTCTATTCAAGTCAAAGGGTCCGCAAAAAAAACGGAACACATACGAAAATGCATCCGTATGTCTTCCGTTTTTTGCTAAACCATCTATTGAAAATGTTATGCCCAGCCCAATTTTATCTATGTAATTACTGTATATGGCATATGCCATACGGAAAACGGAACAGAAACACAACGGAAGCAAAAAACGGAACAACGGATCCGTGAAAAACGGACCGCAAAACACTGAAAAAGCCATACGGTCGTGTGCAATAGGCCTAAGGCCTCTTTCACACTACCGTTTTTTTTTCCGTTTTGCGGTCCGTTTTTTGCGGTCCGTATACGGTCCGTATACGGAACCATTCATTTCAATGGTTCCGCAAAAAAACGGAATGTGTTCCGTATGCATTCCGTTTCCGTATTTCCGTTTTTCCGTTCCGTTGAAAGATAGAACATGTCCTATATTTGGCCGCAAATCACGTTCCGTGGCTCCATTAAAGTCAATGGGTCCACAAAAAAAACGGAACACATACGGAAATGCATCCGTTTACGTTCCGTTTCCGTTCCGTTTTTTTTGAACCATCTATTGAAAATGTTATGGCCAGCCCAATTTTTTCAATGTAATTACTGTATACTGTATATGCCATACGGAAAAATGGAACGGAACGACGGAACGGAAACACAACGGAACCAAAAAAACGGAACAACGGATCCGTTAAAAACGGAACGCAAAACACTGAAATGGACATACTGTAGTGTGAAAGAGGCCTAAATCTGTGAAACTGTTTTGGGCAGGAAAGCCATGCTTGCGGTCGATCAAATGTGACTTCCATGGAATTTGGGAACCCCTGCTCGGATCTGGGCGATTTCTGGATATGTTGTTCGCCCAGATCAGAGCTATCCAGGGATGTATAATTTATGGGGATATGTGGGGCTTTGGGGTGTTTTAGGGAAAATGTGCGTTTTCTGCCTGTGAGTGATTAAGTTAGCCCATTGTGTTTGGTAATGGTATCACAGGCAGAGCCCATTGTGTTTGGTAATTTTATCACAGGCAGAGGGGGGGGGGGTGTACAATTGCTGGGAGTGCTTCCATACTGTAAATGCATGTGATTGGCTAATGTAAAAACTGTCTCAGTCTTCCACAATGTCCCCAGGGGAGTGTCCCTTGCTGGAAGACCTGCATAAAAGGCCGACATGTACAATACAGCTATCAAATCCCCCCCCCCCCCCCCCCTCTCTTCTTATTAACTCTTTCAATGCCAAGTCCTGTATTAACTCAACCCAATAAAAATAAAAAAATCTTTTCAAGCAACTATGACTTTTTATGATTTCATATCTCCCCACTTTTAAATCACCTAGAACTGAAAATCTAACCTACCATAGCAAACACATAGAAAAGACAAAACAGTACACAAGCATTCCCCACAATTGAGGGGCACATGCCAAGTCTCCATCCCTAAAGACATGAGTATTGGCATACAAAGGTAGCATTGTGCACCGGGAGACATACAGGACCAGTTCTTTAATGAAAGGACCTCAGCGCCAGTAGGCCTCAAAATTGCCTAGGTTGGGTGAATGTCCTGGGGAGGGGGGGGGGGGGGGGGGTACTGTTTGGCATGCTGTTTATCATTAGGGAGACAAAAATGTATAAATGATTTTTGTATGCCAGCCTACTTCACCCCCACAAGACTGCTGTGTTCAGTGATTGGCTGCAGCGGTCACATGGATAGGTGAGCACGCCAATGCCAGAACAATGTAAGCAAGAGTCACCCGAGCATCATCCCTGGAGCAGTCGGGGATTTAACAGGTGAGTGTTGGTTTTGTTATTTTATACCATTTCTTCCCTCCTGCTGAACTTTTCCTTGGAAAACCCATTTAAATCCAATAATCTGCCCATAAACCAAAGCATTTCGGATTAAATAAATAGCTGCTACATCTGAATGGCTGTGTAGAAACACTTGGATTGACCAGTCAAAGTCCTGAGTTGAAAATATTCAGGACTGGTTTTATTGGGTGGCACACTGGGCATATACTCTAGGTCCTCTTTAGTAATAGAAAAACCTGATTGAGCAGTGGAAAAAAACTCCACTTCAGTAGTCGGGCGATACCAGTGACATACTGAGAACTCTGCAGTTCTTAAAGGCTATGTACACTTTTGGGGGCTTTTTTTTTTTATTGCATTGTACTCATTTTGAGCTAAAAATCTTTTTTTTCAATTAGCCTTTATTATAAATATGGAATCCTTTTTTTCTGTAGAGAGCTGACAAGCTCTAGCAGCAGCCAGGGATTTTTTGTCTTTTCCGTCATCTGGGGAGCTGACGGGCTCCTTATCTCTGCTCTCTGACATTATAAATGCTGATTATAGCTCAATCCTTACATTACTGATAAGAATGTGGCTTAGGCTACTTTCACACTAGCGTTCGGGGCTCCGCTTGTGAGTTCCGTTTGAAGGCTCTCACAAGCGGCCCCGAACGGATCCGTCCAGCCCTAATGCATTCTGTGTGGATGCGGATCCGCTCAGAATGCATCAGTCTGGCACCGTTTGTCCTCCGCTCCGCTCAGCAGGCGGACACCTGAATGCAGCTTGCAGCGTTCAGGTGTCCGCCTGGCCGTGCGGAGGCAAACGGATCCGTCCAGACTTACAATGTAAGTCAATGGGGACGGATCCGTTTGAAGTTGACACAATATGGCTCAATTTTCAAACGGATCCGTCCCCCATTGACTTTCAATGTAAAGTCAAAACGGATCCGTTTGCATTATCATGAACAAAAAAAAAATATATATATATATTTTTTTTTTGTTCATGCTAATGCAAACGGATCCGTTCTGAACAGATCTAAGCGTTTGCATTATAGGTGCGGATCCGTCTGTGCAGATACCAGACGGATCCGCACCTAACGCAGGTGTGAAAGTAGCCCTAAATAAGTGTTTGTGACCTCTCAGTAGTTTAGAGATAAGGGGTTATTAGATGACCGGCACAAAGTGAAAGTGCCAGTCACACAGTTAGAAAAACAGTTAACCCTTTGTGACAGAATGGCTCAATATTTTTAATAAAGGTGAATTGGAAATATTTTTAGCCAAAAATGAGTAAAATACAATCCTAAACAAAAATTGCCTCCAAAAAGGTGTACATAGCCTTTAACCACTTCCAGACTGGGCCATTTACCCCCTTCCTGACCAGGCCTAATTTTGCAAATCTGACGTGTCACTTTATGTGGTAATAACTTTGGAACGCTTTTACTTATCCAAGCGATACTTCATGTTAATGGTAAATTTGAACTAAAGCAACACAAATCCAACCAAAATGCTGTTCCACTTTCAAGACCAAATACAGTCCAAGCAGACTACTGCAGTAAACAGAACCAAAACAGTAAAAAGGGCAGTAGTAAAATGTAACTTTTAATATTATACCTTTAAAATTCAAAAGGCCCACAATTCTATTCATATACACCACCAATTAGTGGGCCAGTACCACAAACAATTCCCTACCATGAAAGTGTGTTTATACCTAAGAAGGGTAAACCAACATTCATAAAAGGTATACACTTCTTACCAGAGAACGTGTACAGGTAGGGCCTTGCTTGAATCTCACACCCAATCAGATGAAAGGTGGGGATTCTGCTGTATTCCACTATCTGTGACCACACCGATTTCTCACCGTCTGGTCTGTGTGTGTATATAATGTTACAGAAAAAGCAGAAGAGTAGAGCCCTACCACTAATGGTAAAGAGTGCGAGGAAACCTAAACATAGTGCTCAGATAAATAGATCTATGTGTCCCTACGCGTTTCCTCTATTTTTATAGCCCCAGATTCATCAGGGGACACGGGGCTAGTGCTACATCTATATGGGCTGGTTAGTCCCTGATGTAGCCGTCCTGGAAAATGTATGGTCGCACCTCCGGATCTATTACCCCTTACAGGATGAGGGTACTGTTACAAGCCATTAGCGATACATGGCGTCCCATATTGCATGTGGCATCATAGCCTATGATGCCACATGCAATATGGGACGCCATGTTTGGTGTCATTTTTCTATTTTATTTTTTACACCGTTCACTTGATGGGGTAGATCATGTGATATTTTTATAGATCCGGTCATTATGGACGCAACGATACCAAATATGTCTAGTTATTTTTTTTTTATTTTTTTTTTACGTTTTACACAATAAAAACATTTTTAGAAAAAAATATATTTTTTGCGGGATGAGGTGACCGTTTTTATTTCTACCATTTTGAGGTACATACGACTTTTTGATTAATTGATATTGTTTTTTTGTGAGGTGAGGTGAGGTGAGGTGACTAAAAAAAACAGTTTTGGGATTATTTATTTTATTTTATTTTTTACACCGTTCACTTGATGGGGTAGATGTGATATTTTTGTAGAGCCAATTGTTACGGATGCGGCGATACCAAATACAGTATGTCTTTTATTTTTTAAATTTTACACAATAAGAGCATTTTTAGAAAAAAAAAACTACGTTTTTGTGTTGCAATTTCCATAGAGCCATATTTTTTTTTAAATTTCTGGCTATGGTCTTGTGTGGGTGCTCATTTTTTGCGGGATGAGGTGACGTTTTTATTGCTACCATTTTGGGGTACATACGACTTTTTGATTAATTAGAATTATGTTTTTTGCGAGGTAAGCTCGCAAAAAAATAAATCTGTTTTGGCGCAATCTTTATTTTTTATTTTTTTATGGCGTTCACCTGATCATATGATATTATTATAGAGCCGGTAGTTGTGGACGTGGTGATACGGCCCAGGGACGTTTAGGGCTGTTTCACGCGAGCGGATCTCGCGCGTGTCATCCGCAGCGTAAATGAGAGCCAAGCCCCACTCCGGACAGCAGAGACACGGAGCAGTAACATGATTGATAATGCTCGTTCCCTCTCTGTGATCTTTTTACTACAAAATCACAGTGACAACTTTATCTCACTGTGATTTTGTAGTAAAAAGATCACAGAGAGGCACAGAGCATTCTCAATCATGTTACTGCTCCGTGTCTCTGCTGTCCGGAGCGGGGCTTGGCTCTCTTTCACTTTGCGGATGATACGCGCGAGATCCGCTCATGTCAAACAGCCCTTGTAGTCAATGGGAGGTCGGGAAGTGGTTAAATTGCAGCTGCCCAGTTCTCTCTATTTCTTTCTCTACATGGCATATTATGTGTGTTGTATACACTGTATTTTGGGTGTATTATGCCATCATTTAGACACAGACTCATTTTTTTGTTTTAGCATTTAATGGCAGTATCGTCTGAACGATATACTGTAAGTCTTATGTGAACATAAGTTATTTCTTCAAATCCCTCAATTATTCCCCCTATTTATTGCTTCAGAGCCAAAGCCTGGGGTCCAGCCGTGTCCAGGTAGGAGCACCGTGACACACTTAGAGACATTTAGGCCGCACTACACCACTCGGCATTCCCTACACCTGGGACGCGATATAAAGGGCCCTGGGCGGTGGCCGCCCGTTGCACATGCAGACGCGGTTTATCTTCCACGATTATGCCAAGAAAGGACGTGTCCTTTCACAATGCGGTGTTATTACTTTAAACAAAGCTTATTGTTAGGATTATGGATGATAACTTTGGTTCCAGTAAACAAGTAAAGGATAGGCCATCACTTGCTGATCAGCGGAGATGCGGCACCCTGCACACCCACCGATCTGCTGCTCTCTGTAGCACAGTCAAGTTGGCGGTGAAACTACACTGAAGTCAATCGGAGCAGAGCTGCAGTGACAAGCACTGTCCACTACAATGTTGATGATGGTCTGTTGCTCCAGTACTGACTTCTGGCAGTGAAGCTACACAGAACAGCTAATTAGCAGGGTTTGAGGTGCTGGACCCCGCCCATCAGCTAGTGAGGGCCTATTCTGGAGGACAGGCTATCACCTAAAAAAGTGTGGACTACCCCTTTAAGTCTGGAGAGGAGGGTTTATCTTCTCATGGGTGGGTGGAACTATGAATAACTCTTCCTAAATAAATGCAGTAGTACTTGGAAATATTGTCCGAGTACCCATCAAAACTTCGAAAACCTGTGTCTAAAATCATAAAAAGCAGGCATATTTTGTCCCAAAATAATTTAAAAATATTTCCACAAAAATATTATACCATCCTGTGACCAGGTGAAAGGGAAGAGTGTCGCCTTAACATCTGATTAATTCCACATCAATCTAAAGGACGTCAGCTACTGTAATCAAATCCACCATTAGCACACGCTTAGTACACACCACTCTTTAGTTCCCCATCACCACCAAAAAGATGTCCTACTAAATGTGACTCTTCAACCTGAAGAAAGAGAAATACATATCCTTCATGCAATCCTTACTTCAAGAGAGGGAATAGGCAAGGAGCATAAATCCTGAGGAAGTCTTAAGGTTAAAACGTAACCATAGTGAGACGTTGATTGGACAAGTCCTAAAACACCGGTTGTTGAGGGTCCAACCACTGAGGCTTCCTAAAATCCCATACACAGTATGACCCCAATTGGTGGTGATGGCCAAACTTCTGGGATCCTCACCTTAAAAACAAATGAAGCCTAATCTAGGAAAAATTAATATCTGAGATATACTGCAAGCAAATATTGCCTGCGTGAAGGTCTATTAGACCACTATGGCGGAATGTGGAGCATCTCTAGGTCCTACTCAACTTCTAGTGTCCACCAAACCTCTATATGGAACCCGAATCCTCCAACCTGGCGACTACACATTCAAGGTGTTTTCCTGGACCAGGCCATCTTTTATCCTTGCCCATTCTCTAAATATACAATAGAAATCCATTACTATTTGTAAATGGGAACTACATCTGGAGATCATTTTGCTTTTGACCACTTGGTTGGAAGTTTTTTTTGGTGTAGCTTTGTAGACGTCATATTACCTATCAATTTTCTGCTGTGAAATGATTTAGAGATTTACGGTAACATCCTAAACCTAGAGCATCAAGTAGAGGTAGATTATTTTGTATATCATGTTCCTCTAGAATGTCTCGTGATAAACTGCACCAAATCCACCGCACCTCAGAGATTGCTACACTTTGATGCTTGGAAACAGGAACACATCTTATTAATGCAGCCTACAGACCTCATTCTTGTTTCTATTTTTGCATTATATAGTACAGCCACCTCACATTAATAATAATCTCCAGGGTAAGAGAACTTCTATATCACACCAGCGCCCAGAGGCCACAGCGATATGCATTACCTGGTCCTGACTGTTGTCCATCCTGACCCGAGTGTTGAGCAATCCACGTGCGGTCTGGTTGTCCTGTTCACTACTGAAGATCAGCCGCAAAGGAACAGTGTCTTCCCTGCCCAGGAACCCATTTTCCTTCTTCCTATGCATCTCTGTCAGCCAAGTATCTGCAAAAGAAATGCAATAATATATGACTTTACACCTGAAGAAGGAGCTCAGCAATGCTTGGCACACCGAACCATGATGACAAGACAGCCCAATAACCCATATATAAGCTTTTTTCTTCCAACACGACCAAGTTAGATGTCACAATATTAGCGGCACAAAGCATTTGGTGGCCCACTCTACGCATCGAACATGCAACCGATTAGCAGCTTCAGCAACATTCTTCTAGAAATACTTTTGACTACCTTCAATGGTCTTTAATGGGTTGACATATTTTAATATTCCCGATAAATTTTGAGTTAATAGAGGGGGTCCCTAGTTCGGAACCTCTATCAGTCCGCCACTGAAGATAGCAGCTACCAACTCCACATGTCCATGCATAATATGGAGAGTTCATTGATTTCTTGACTTCTCCTGTGATTGCCCTGCAGGGGAACGGGACACAGCAGGACAGCTTGAGATCTTCTCCTCAACATGTCTAACAATAAGGGGTTTAAAAATATTGACAACCCCTTTAAAGGGTAGCTTTTGACATGTCATAGTTTTGGGGGCTGAGGTCCAGAGACACCCACTGATCGCTAAAACAAAATGGTGGAAACGCTCAAGTGAGTCTTGTGCCTTTTAATTGGCTTTGCTCAGTTCTCCACAGAGAGCTAAGCGTGAGGTGTACGCATCCACAGAAAGTAGAAAAGTTAGTACACCCCTAATCCTGCCTCTCTAAAAAAGAGCCAAGCAGAGTGTATCAAAGCCAAAAGGAACACAGCCGCATGCTTCATCCACTTGGTTTTAGCAATCAATGGGGGTCTCGGCAACAAAAATTACACAGTGGCCACCATGTAATACTCTCCTGCGGTGGTGCTGTAGGGGAATTGAATTCTTACTGCCAGGTTCCTTACCGATCAAAGCTTCTGACATGTCGCTATCGCGTCAAAGGTTTTCTAAAATGATAAGTACCCTTTAGAGGCTTTAAAGATGTCTGCCATAGACAATGTCTTATTATATGGCCTAATGAGATAATAGGGGATTCTCCACTTGCACCTCTCCTCGACTATCAACAGAAAGCAACGTAAACTGCCGTTCTCAGCTATAAATGCTGGCAAATTCACTCATTTTGCTTAGGTTGCCACCTGGCTCCCTGGAAGGAAAATTAGATATGGGGCTGCTACACAATATTTTGCCCAATGTCCACCAAAGACCTTAAAGGAGTTGTCCCAAGAAATATTCTACAGTTTCCAAACCAGCACCTGGATCTCAATTCTTTTGTAATTGTATGTAATTAAACGTTTAATACAGCCACTGAGTGTGATTCTACTTGTATAGCGCCACCTGCTGTTTTTTTATTTTTCTATTTTCTAATTTCTCTGTCCACCACACTGAGGTGGACGCACATGCCCAGTTCCATCCTTCAACTGCCACCAGCTGCAGACGTAAAGACATCTCCTGAGCTGCCAGCTTGAAATAAAGCCTAGCAGAGCGTGTGGAGCAATGAATAGGGAGATCTCTGGATCCATGTGAGGTACAGGGCTGGTTCCTGCTTTGTTCTAAATTGATTGTCATGTACTACATGATGTTCGCTTTTCATTTTTGACAGTAACCCCTTTAATCATGGATCCTCTGATATGATGACGTCCAATTTTCTGGATTAAGGGCTACTTGATAAACTTTGAACCGTCACATAACTGTATGCTAAATAAACCTAAAACTGGGTGACACGAAGGGTGCAGCTCATTATCTGCACGCGATGCTTCATCCACCACAACGTGCCATCGATGATTACTTTTGTGTGCTGCCATATGCACGCTGTACGAGGCACTGACATAGCGCGGCTCTACCAGAGCTCCGGAGGAAATCACATCACAGATTTCACATTTGGATTCATATGTTGGAACCAATTATCTCAGTGCCTGTGAGAAATTCTATTAGACCAAAACGACTGAATATGGGACAATGTATGGATTCAGGCGATAGGACTTAATCCAAAGCTGGCGCCACCGCTTATCTGAAGAGGAGAGGCATTCGAGGTTAAGGCCGTGAGCCCTAAGGGTTATGCAATCTAAGGGAACACTGGTTGAACAAAAGAGAAAAGTGCATTGACATCCAATGTGAACACACATTAGTATATGAGCACCCCCAGGCTTCCCTAAGCCATCCATGTACCGTGGTTGGATTCAGGTCAAATGTGTCTGACAAGTGCATACTTGACACGTAAACCCATCAAATGCAAAGGAGCGCAAATCTGTGCGAGTACACGTGTACCACCTTTATATTGTGTCCAGGACTTATTTGCAGCCTAATATTTGTTTTTGCAAGTGCTGCCCCCCCGTCATAGCTCTGATTGGTTTGCAATATTAGAATAAAGGCTCATGCACATGACCTTATGTATTTTGCGGCCCGCAAAACAACGATCCGCAAAAAAAAAAGGGCGACGTCCGTGTTGCATCCCTTTTTTTGCGGATCAATTGTAACAATGCCTATCCTTGCCTGTAAAATGGACAAGGACGTGTTCTATTTTTTTTTTTTTTGCAGAACGGACATACTGACACGGGATGCACACAGAGTCATTTCCGGTTTTTTTCAAGCTCCATTGCAGAAGACCAGTAGCAGAAGTGCCCAGGCTGCACTCCTAAGCTGGGAGTGGGGCTTAGTAGGTTGATGGGTTGGAACTTAGCAACAGGGTTTCCCAGACATGACTTTGCTTGTGGCCTCAGAAATGCCCCTGACCATTACTTGCCACCAGTACAGTTCCTCTAGAGAGGGGATTCCTGCCCAGAATCTCACCAAACAGTAGCAAGGGCATGGGACCCACCAGGACTAGGCCCCCTCTCCAAGGGCCTCATAACAGCTATTTGGTCTTTCTCTCGTGTGCAAAAAAATTTACAGAATTACTCCAATGGTAGAGCAACATCTTATCCAGAACTTCTGCAATTCTGGAAAAAAAAAAAAGTGGGGAAAACTTCCTCACCAGTACTGTAAAAGACTGTAAGAGGGTCTGAAACATATGGGTGCGGCGTATGGCCATTACGAGGTACCCCACTCGAGGAAGGCGCAGTGATTCAGATTTAACTTGAACAGTGGTTTACTCAGATTAAGGCAAAGAGAATAAGGATATAGTCTCTCAGAGAGGGCACAAACTTGATGGTTGCACAAAATATTGTGGCACGGAGCTTGATGGTTATTAATAGCAATGGTACAGTACTATACAGTTTGGAAAGTAGCTCCACAAGTAGTTGGCATCACTAACAGGACAGTCGTTACACCCAGTACTGCACCGAAAGCAGGAGTATAATGCCGTTCCCACAGGATAGCCCCTAGTCACAAGGCATAGTCACAGTACACTGACTGCAGGTGGTTACAGGGCTTGGACTAGCTGGGTCACAGACTCTAATAGGTGCACCTTGGCTAAGCAGCACTCTGTCCACACATGTTTCTCCTGTCCCCAGCCAACCTTTGTGCCCACCGCATAAAATGGTATGACAATGGTCATCAGTCACTTCATTGTCGGTTCTCAGTACTAGTATACTCTTTGTAAGAAGGGTGTGGGTTAAATGGTCCGACACTCTTTATCTGGGCACCCCCTTGCAAGACTAATATGATCAGGTAGTATGACCCCTGGGACACCATGGTGCTCGTTCAAGCTCACTGTCCCTTCAGCTCTCAGGAGACACATGGTTGGTCCACTGCAGTGTAAAGGTAGACATCTCCTACGTGAGCCCAATGGACCCAAGCAATCATGTGGTCCCAGTGGTGAGCCGCCACAAGTCATCCATTTATGGCATACCTTATTTCAGTGGTTCACAACCTTACCCCCAGAGCCACATTCAGCACTGATTGATGGTTACGAGCCACATTCAACACGACCATCGTGAAAATGTTTAATACTAATTACCTGGGCATGATACTTGCTGGGCATTGGATGGTTATCTCAACCACTGTCCCACTCATCATGCAGTAGAGTCTCTCCACACCCAATGGACGCTGTGCATTTCAATAGAAGCCGCTGATGGACGGGTCATGTCCCAGGCCCCTCCATCAGCTGCCATTTTCAGGAGCATACTTGGCAAAAAGCTTTACTGAGGATCCTTCTCCACTACCGTACATATACCCCTTCCTTAGACCCCCACCATCACCACCTATACTCACTAAATGAGTTCATCACATCACTAAACTGTGTGAGCCGTCTCCCCGTACAGCTGATCGGAGGGGGGTGCCGGACTCCCGCCGATCTGATATGGATGACCTATACTGAGTATAGGCCATAAATATGAAAAAGCCTGGAGAACCCCTTTAACGGTTCACTTCCAGTGGGTATAAATCTGTGCCGGTCCATTAATGGACACATACATTAGGTGCATGAATTTTAGGGTGCCTTCACATGCAGCAGAATTTGGTCCATTCAGCTCCCAGGGGCTTGCAGAAATCCATGCTCTTAAGGCCTCATGCACACGACCATATTTTTTTTCCGCACCTGATCTGCATCTGGATTGGATGCGGATCAATTTATTTCAATAGGGTTGCAAAAAATGCGGAAAGTATCTGCATGTCTGAATGTCCATCCCGCAAAAAATAGAACAGGAATAGGCATTTTGACGGCGGACCCCGTGGAAATTGCGGGATGCACACGGCAGGCATCCGTATTTTGTGGATCTGCAAAATACATATGGTCGCATGCATGAGACCTAAGCCCAATTCAGATAACTGGAACTGATTTTCAGTCACAGAAATTTCAAATCTGTTAGGTGTGAAGGCACTCTTAGGCCTCTTTCACACGGGCGTTGCGGGTGCGTTGCGGGAACATTGTAATGCGTTTTGCACGCGTGTGAGAAAAATCAGCATGTTTGGTACCCAAACCCGAACTTCTTCACAGAAGTTCGGGCTTGGGATCGGTGTTGTGTAGTGTTGAGCGAACTTCTGTTTTAAGTTCGGCGTCTAAAGTTCGGCTTCCGGTTAGCGGAGAATCCCGATAGGGATTCCGAATTCAGTTGTGGTCCGTGGTAGCGGAATCAATAATGGCCGATTATTGATTCCGCTACCACGGACCACAATGGAATTCGGAATCCCTATCGGGATTCTCCGCTAACCGGAAGCCGAACTTTAGACGCCGAACTTAAAACAGAAGTTCGCTCAACACTAGTGTTGTGTAGATTGTATTATTTTCCCTTATAGCATGGTTATAAGGTAAAATAATAGCATTCTGAATACAGAATGCATAGTACAATAGGGCTGGAGGGTGGTGGCGATATGGATGAGGGTGCCGGTATCGCCACCACACAGGTATAGACAAACTTCAGATGTGGTTCATTCATATGCATTAGTCACTTTACTTTAATCAGACCAACATACGGACATCGGTGCGGTTGAATGTAGCAAGGATGGTTCATCCAGCAGTTTCATATAGTCACGCACATAGTTTGTCCACTTGATATTAATTCATGATTGTTGTAGTCTTATTGCAATTGGGCGTTATAGATGCGGCAAATTTTGGAAACTCTCACTATATATATTGTTTGTAGTAGTGTCATGTACACTTTTTTAATTAATTTCAATAAATATATTTTATATTCAAGGAATTCTATATACTCTCTTGGTTGTTGTTGAAGACAATAAAGTACCAGCAAAGTGCATGAGATTAGATAGATCTTATGTACACTTTGCTTTTTACTCCCATGCGAAAATTTATTTGCCGTGTGGATTAAAAGATCCGCAGCACGTCAACTGTTTGTGATTCCGCACCTTCTGTAGTGGTTTCCCCATAGACCTCAATAGGGTCATTAACACAGAAAATGTGCACAACAATCCGCACTAAAAACCACACAAAACACAATAAATAGTGCAGATTTATGTGTGGTTTTGGTACAGATTTCTTGAAGATAATCTGCATACAAATCTGCACTGACTTCAAGTACTGTAGGAAAGCGCAAGGGTCCGTCATTGACGGAAGGTATGTGTCACCGAGATTCCTGGCCTCGGTGAGGTAAGAGCCGGTAGTTTCATATGTCAGCGGCAGCTTGTGCTGGCCGACATGGTTTTGCTATTTAGTATGGCTGTAAAGCCGATCCGGGCCGGCTCTTACTGGGAGCAGCCAAAGTGCAGGGTGGGTGGCTGCTCCCCATGTTCCAGGCCGGGTCTTGGTTTCGGCTAGAAATTACAGGCAGCACTGTCAGGTGGTGAGAATTTCCTCCTCTCTGACAGTGAAGCTCTGTCAGTCTCTGTGTTGGGGCCTGGGTAAAGGCCTGCTACCTTGTTGGTGTGAGAGCAGGCGGTTTCTGCTATGTCCAAGGACTTCTGCATTGCTGCATGGTGTGAACAAACACCAGGCTCAAGGTGACTGTTTTCCTTGAAACTGACTTTTTGTTTTGCTTATCCTTATGTGTGAATAAACACCGAACCGTTTAAGTTAAAGACGTTGTCGTTGCCCCTATACTGCGTCCGCAAGCCTGTCTACCAGAGCAAATCCCCACAGTCCCCCTAGGCATTCTGCACACAGGTGCAGGTTTAGGCCTCTTGTCCACGAATGTAAGGGCTCCGTGCCCGTGCTGCGGACCGCAAATTGCGGTCCGCAATGCACGGGCACCGACCGTGGGGCAGCCGCATGCGGATCGCAGACCCATTCACTTGAATGGGGTCCGCGATCCGTCCATTCCGCAAAAAGATAGAATGAGTTCTATCTTTTTGCGGAACGGAAGCACGGAACGGAACACCACAGAAGCACTCTATAGTGCTTCCGTGGGGTTCCGTTCCGTGCTTCCGTTCTGCACCTCCGGATTTGCGGACCCATTTAAGTGGGCTGGTGACCCGTGTATTGTGAAACCGCCATATACGGCCCACAGCACGGGCACAAAGCCCTTACGTTCGTGGGCAAGAGGCCTTACAAACAGAAAATCCACACTGATTTCCATGCGGACTTCTGTGCATTGCCGCACAATAAAACTAAAAACCTTCGATTTTTGCCAGAGCTCTCAAACTTCCATTTAAAAAAAAGAGTAAAATCTGCACGCAAAAAAATAAAAATATAATAATCCTCCTAAACAATTGACATGCTGTAGATTTCTAAATCCACCTGGCAGGTCAATTTCCGCACAGAATAAAAAAATCTAAGTGTACATGGGATTTGTCTTATCTCATTCACTGGTACTGTATAAGGGTGCATTCACATTACCGTGCCGTCGTTTGCGGTCTGCAAATTGCAGATCCGTAAAACACGGATACACGCCGCGTGCATTCCACATTTTGCGGAACAGAACGTCCAGCCCATAATAGAACAGTCCTATCCTTGTCAATAATGCGGAGAAGAATAGGACATGTCCTGTATTTTTGCGGATGCCACGGAACGGATATACACATGCGGACCGGACACAGTGTGCTGTCCGCATCTTTTGAGGCCCCTTTGAAGTGAATGGGTTCGCATCTGAGCCCCCCAAAAAATGCGGATCAGATGCGGAAAAAAATATACGTTTATGTGCATGAGCACGGATCCGCAGGAAAATCTGCCCGTGCTATATTATTTTGAAGCAGATTTTGAAGCAAAGTTTACCCTATACAAACAGAATTACTAAATCCGCTGCATGCCATCTTTTCCATGCAGATTTTGAATGGCTCCGCAATCCGGAAGGTGTGCTGCGGAATGGAAGCACGGAACCCCACGTAAGCGCTACGGAGTGCTTCTGTGGGGGTATCTCTCCGTGCCTCCGCACTGCAAAAAAATAGAACTTGTTCGAATTTTTTGCTGTGCGGACGAATCAAGGACCCATTCAAGATAGCGCCCGTGCACTGGGGACTGCAAATTGCCATCCCAAATGCACGGAACGGCCGTGTGCAAGAGGCCTTAAGGCTACAGTTTTTTAACGGCTGTCTCAAGACTGTTTTAAGACCAATGGCAGTCTATGGGGTTATTCACACCGCCATTTATTTTACGGCCAGTGAATAACAGACTTCAAAAAATAGAGCATGTTTTCACTGACTTCCCCCCGTTTTTAACATCTGTTTCTCAGAAAGAAATCAGTGAAAAAAACATCTGTTAAAAAAAATTTTTTGGGGGGGGGGGGAGGGTCCGCAATATACGAGCACCGGCTGTCATGGATTAAATTGAATTGGTCCGCAATCCAGGTGATACGGTGCGGTGCCGGACGGAGGCACAGATCGGAAGCCCACAGAAGCACTACGGAGTAAAACATGCACTACTTTTTTGTGGTGCGGACCATCGGATGTGGATTGCAGACCCCATTCAAGTGAATGGGTCCTGTGTAGTGTTGAGCGAACTTCTGTTTTAAGTTCGGCGTCTAAAGTTCGGCTTCCGGTTAGCGGAGAATCCCGATATGGATTCCGAATTCCGTTGTGGTCCGTGGTAGCGGAATCAATAATGGCCGATTATTGATTCCGCTACCACGGACCACAACGGAATTCGGAATCCATATCGGGATTCTCCGCTAACCGGAAGCCGAACTTTAGATGCCGAACTTAAAACAGAAGTTCGCTCAACACTAGTCCTGTGTCTGCATACAGTGGCCCTATGGTCGGGCCAACGCTGCATTCTGCAGCAGGGACCCGGCCAGCACATGGTCGTGTATGTGAATCCTTAATGCGTTTACGTACACATCAGTAATTTTCTATTGACTATGGGTTGGCGGAAAAGCCACTGGGACACGCACTACTTTGGTCCGTGAGGTGGACCAAACATGCCCATTTAAGTCTATGGGTCCATGAAAAACCAAATGGCACAACATGGATGGATGGTGTTCTGTCAGTGATTTTTCACAGACCATTGGTATTAGATGCTCTCGAAACTGGTTTTCAGCCTAGCAGTATATGTGGAATATGGATGACACATGGAGGGCAATAAAACGGACTAAACACGGATTCTTCACAGACATAGTCACTGATCATCTCGTCGTTAAGTGTCATCACGGACGAGTGAAAGAGGCCTAACAATACAGTTATCAAAGTTCTGTCTTGTAATGAGCATACAGAAACATACAAAAACTGAATGCACACAGAGTTCCTTTAGTTTTTTTTGTGGACCTATTGAAATGAATGGTTCCGCAAAAAAAAACGGAACGGACACGGAAACAAAATATGTATGTGTGCATGAGCCCTAATAGGACACGTTCTATCCTTTGCGGAACGGAAATACGGAAACGGAATGCACACAGAGTTCCTTCCGTTTTTTTTGTGGACCCATTGAAATGAATGGTTCCGCATACAGTCCGGAAAAAAAAAAAAAAAAAAAAAACCGGAACGGATATGGAAAGAAAATACGTTCATGTGCATGAGCCCTTAGTCTTACGGGGTCACAATCTCAATGCACAAAAAAAACAAAAAAGGAAATAACTAAAAATTTACCAAAACCAGACTGTGAACTGTTGTGATTGGGTCAATATTTGTTCCAAGGGACCGGACCCCGACACATCCGGTGATAACCAAATTTAGGCCACTGCACCAAGTAGGATGGGTCGATGATAACACGCTGCACCTGCTTCCACCTCCCATGACTCCACAGCCTCACTACTGACATGGCCTATTGCTGGTTTTTCGCTGCCTCTCCAGCATCTGAGGGGTTAATGCAGCCAGTAAATCTCCTCCTTGTGAATGCTCCTCATGTGCCCAGATGCCAGGCACTAGTGGCAGGCGGCCTGGTGATGAGAGGAGACACCAGCCAGGCTCATCCCTGGGGAGAATAGGTTTTAATTAGAAGCATAGTAAATGGAGGGTAGGGGGATGTCCAGGACCACCAGGGGCTGCAGGTCACCGCTGTATCAATGCAGAGCAAAGGACAGGAAGGTTCGGAAAATAAATAAATAAACAAACAGACGCGTGTTACAATGTAGCAATCCAGGACTGTGCCCCCTCCCCCTCCCTGCTGTCGTGCAGTGACTTACCTGCCTGGGAACTGGCATGGACCAAATACAGGGCTCCAATCAGGCAGCCTATCCAGCAGTCTAAGCTCTGCATGGCTGGCACAATCCAAGAAGCATGTGAAGGGTGACTATCAGAGAGAGGTCCTCATTGTGAGGGGCTTGTGCTGCTGGGGTCTCCCTGCCTCTCACACTCTCTGCTGCTGCTGCATTGTGTCCTCCTGGTTTCCATTAGTGTTCTTGTGCTTTTACTGCATTGGGTGGTTAGATGTGGATGAGAGGACTCAAGCACCTCCCAGGTCTCCTCATCCACATGCACAGCCACATCCTTAGACTCATCAATGCCAGAGCCTGCAGAGCCTGCCTCCTTGCAAGGACCTCATTGCACACTGGGAAATGTAGTCTTGGTTATTGCAGCTGAAATGTCACACAGGATCCTGCAGCACCTGCACAGTCCTTGCTTAAAGGGGACATTACCCCTGTAGGTGTAGGACTACTCCTATGTAAGGTCTGGTATTCTTCACAGGAGGGCATAAGAAGATCCAGATCTGAGGTTCTTCAGACTCATCGCTCCTTGAAATCTGTTCAGCAATTGTCTTTTTAAAAAAAAAAATTAAAATGGCATAGGACCTGTGATGGCTAACCTCCAGCAAAGGTAAAACTGCGACTCCCAAGATTCTCAAAACTCCATAGAAATAAATGCAGCATGCTGGGAGTCGTAGTTTCACCACAGCTGGCTAGGTTATCATTACACTGGGGTTGTCACCCAGCTTTCCCGTGCTCCTGAATGGCAAAGCTGTCTTGTCAGGTAGAGATACATCCTGTGATTGCACATGGCTGCACAGCTAGGATCCTGGTAAATCTAGAATGGGTGTGAAACTTAAAGGGGTTATCCCATGATTAATGTAAAAAATGAAGATCAGACATCATACATTACATGACGATCTCTTTCTAACAAAGCTAGAACCAGCCCTGTACCTCACATGGATCCAGAGATCCCACTAGTTATTGCTCTGCTAGATTTATATCAAGCTGACAGCTCTAAGGGCGTGTCTTCTCTGCTGTAGCGCAGGGGGCGTGTTCATTCTGCTGCAGCTCAGGGGGCGTGTCTCAGCTCTCCCCTATCAAAGCTCAGGAGGCAGTTGAAGGATGAAACTGAGCATGTGCGGCCATCTCAGTGAGCAGGTCAAAGAAATAAGAAAAAAAAAACAGTAGGTGGCGCTGTACAGCTAGATTTTATTGAATAACTTAATTACTATGTTAAATTTTTAATTCTATGCAATTACAAAAGTATTCAGATCAAGGTGTTGGTTTGAAAACTGTAGAATAGTGGGCGTGGCCAGGCACCGGAGGAAGATGGCCGCATAATCCCTGTGCTCCCGCACCCAGCGACTAATTTAGCCATCAGCCTAGCGCCTATACCCTCTTATCAGGGCTTACAGCTGCCGCACAGCAACCGCTGACCTGCCGAAACTCCTCCAAGATGGGGAAACCCCGCAGGACGCCGCACAAACCAGAGTCGGACTTGAGGCAATTCTTCAAGCCGGAGAGCGGCAAAGATGGCGGCACCGCGTCCTCCTTACTCCGCTCTTAGCCGACTCCACCAGACCCAGAGAGCCTCCCTTCACCCGCCTCACAGACATCACCGGGTGAGTGCGACACCATATAGGTCAGAGCACCGGGTCTTACCAGCTCCCCCTTTGCAAACAAAGATTGCAGACATAATAGCACATGAAGGAGAGCGGGGAATGCGCCATGACGCCAGGCCTGAAGCGCCTCCACCACCATGGCCCGACCTGCATGGCATGGAACAGGGCAAGGGACATTGTGAACGTCCTCAAAGCCCACCTGAGACAGAGGAAGCTTCCTCCCCAGATGAAGGGGGCAAATACCCATATGATGGACGCATTAGGTCTATTGCACATGACCGTATGGCTCTTTCAGTGTTTTGCGGTCCGCAAAAAACGGATCCGCAAAAAATACGGATGACATCCGTGTGCATTCTGTTTTTTTGCGGAACCGAACATCTGGCCCCTAATAGAACAGTACTATCCTTGTCCGTTATGCGGACAATAATAGGACATGCTCTATTTTTTTGCAGACCGGAAATCCGGACATACGGAAACAGAATGCATTCCGTTTTTTTTGCAGGCCCATTGAAATGAATGGTTCAGTATACGGTCCATATATACGGAACGCAAAAACGGAACGTAAACGGGGAAAAAAAAACGTTTGTGTGCATGAGGCCTTAACAGCACTACCTGCGTCCCACTCTCTAGTGTCTGAACAAGCTCTTAAACGCATGTTAATTGCATTGAAACCATCCCCCCATGAGGACATTACTACTTTGCTGACGCCCCTATCAGCCTCTGTACAAGCTCTTGATGCTAGTGTTACACATTGAAACGAAAATGGGGGGATTTGCGGAGTCTCAAAATACAGTAATCGACGCCCATAATGACATAGCGGATGAGCTGGAACGAGTGAATGCAAACTTGCTGACTTGGAAGACCGCTCCCAGCGCAATAATATAAAGTGAGTCGGGAAACTATTTTTTACCCTACCTCCCACTATATAGCGGAAATTACTTATGTGAAGGGTCTAAATTAGGGATGCTCAACCTGCGGCCCTCCAGGTGTTGTAAAATGATGCCCTGCTGTAGGCTGTCCGGGCATGATGGGAGTTGTAGTTTTGCAACAGCTGGAGGGCCGCAGGTTGGGCATCACTGGTCTAAATTGTCCACAGAAAAGAGCTTATCTGTGGAAGGAGGCGATGCTACATCACGCCGATATCTTGTGTGCTCAAGAAACACATATTATGGAAAAAGATGCACATAGATTGAAGCACCATTCCTTCCCAACAATCCTACAATCACCATCCGAAAAAAAGACAAGAGGTGCTCTAATTGCTATCAGAAATACGGTTATCTTCACACAGATTGCACAAATAATTGACCCCAGAGGTCGCTATAGGATTCTGGTGTGTTCCCCGAATAATAACATCTACACTATCGCCAATTTGTATGCGCCTAACCGCAGACAAATCTCATTCCTACATACAGATGTAGCAGGGGTAACACACACACACTCTTAACTTAAATTTCTTAACTCGTGTGTGTTAACCCTGCTACATCTGTAGGATAGTGAGGAAAGTCAACAAAGTAAAACAGGGTAGTCTGCTACTATGCAGAGATTTCAATTGCATACTGGTCCCCTCAATAGACACTAGCAACCCCACTAGATCTGTAGATAATAGCTTATCATCATTTATACACTCAGAGGAACTCTTTGATGTATGGAGAGCACAACATAACACAGAAAGAGATTTTACCTTTTTTTAGGAATGCCATAGAACATATTCTCGCATTGGCTTATTTTTAATAGATGGTGCATTACTGTACAAGAGATGCAAATCTGGCATTGATTTAATCAAGTGGTCAGATCATGCAGCCATAACGCTCGACGTTCAGGAAGGCAACCCAGACAAAATATGGAGAAACAACACCTTTCTCTTGGGTCATTCTACATATGGGAAAGAAATAGAAAATGCCACCATAGAGTTCTTTAGGTTCAACAACGGCACAGCATCTAATGTGTATTATGAATGGCTGGCTTACAAAGCATTTATACGGGGAATTTATATAATAGTAAAAAAAGCCTCGAAAAGTACGTTGCCTAATAGCGTCGCAGGTCCCAGTGGTGAAGTGGGTGTAGTTCACACAAGTAAATGCGTTTTTTTGTTGGACCGCGCTGCCTCAGAAGTCGCAGAAATTCCACATTAGAAGTCAGTCAAATAATCGCGGACATGGGAAAGCAAACAGGCCAACGGGGAATGCTGATGACAATCAGCCGCAAAGAAAGGAAAACTAGGGAACAAAATCAAAATCTGCACTATTGGCCGAACTCAATAAACTTGAGAGAATAAATAAGCAAAACCCCACTTTTGCCACTTCCCATAATGAACACTCGCATCCAATTAAGAAACTTGCTCCTACATAATTATGAACGGGTCCTAGGTAAGACTAAAGTCAAACACTATGCACAAAACAATAAAGCTGGCAAACTTTTAGCCTCCAAATTAAAGCTCCAGCATACGCGGTCTAGAATCCCTTATATTAAGCATCCGACCACTGGAGCTAAACTCACAGACCCTAGAGACATAACTGCCCAATTTAAAGAATATTACAACACACTTTATAATATAGAGAACCAACAACTCCATCTGGATAATATGACCACATTTACACAAAACTTCTTAGATAATGCACACCTACCAGTCTTAACTAATCAACAATTGGCCTCTCTTTGTGCCCCCATCACCACAACAGAAATTCTCAACACCATCAGAACGCTGCCTCGTGGGAAATCCCCAGGACCAGATGGCCTTTCAAGCAGGAAACGCGGACGACATCATCCTTACCCTGACCGAACCAACTGATTCGCTACAGCGAGCTTTAGATATAATTTCTAGTTATGGATCTTTGTCATATTATAAGATTAATGCATCTACCGTATTTTTCGCCCCATAAGACGCACTTTTTCCTCCCCAAAAATGGGAGGAAAATGCCCCTGCGTCTTATGGGGCGAATGCTGACAGTTTAACATCGCTGGATGCGATGTACGGAGCGGGGGCCAGGGGAGGGACTGGGAGGAGGAGCTGGGGGCCGGCAATAGCGGTGGGGCAGTGCAGTCACTGTACTATAGCCCCGCCCCACCGCTCCGGTATTCTAATATAAAATGTATTATTGAATTAAAAGTTATTAAACATGCCCCCCTCACTCCTAATAGTACCGTATATCCTAATTGCTTCTGTATAATGCTGGCAGGCAGGCCGGGCGGGCGGCAGCGTAACTCCCTGATGTCACGTGCCTGCGCCGCCTGCTTTATGAATGAAGCAGGCGGCGCAGACAAGTGACGTCAGTGAGTGACGCGCCGCCCGTCATTATACAGAAGCAATTAGGATATACGGTACTATTAGGAGTGAGGGGGGCATGTTTAATAACTTTTAAATCAATAATACATTTTATATTTGTATACTGGGGGGGGGGGGGCGTCAGCGGTGGCGGGGGGGGGGCTGCACACGGAATCTGTGGATGGCACAGTTAAGGGGTGGGGGTCTGTGGATGGCACAGTTATGGGCTGGGGGGGGTCTGTGGATGGCACTGTTATGGGCTGGGGGGGGTCTGTGGATGGCACTGTTATGGGGTGGGGGGTCTGTGGATGGCACATATATAACAGTGCCATCCACAGATCCCCCCCTGTAACAGTGCCAGCCACAGATCCCCCCCGTAACAGTGTCCGTCATCCACAGATCCCCCCCCGTAACAGTGTCCGTCATCCACAGATCCCCCCATAAGTGTCCGTCATCCACAGATCCCCCCATAAGTGTCCGTCATCCACAGATCCCCCCATAAGTGTCCGTCATCCACAGATCCCCCCATAAGTGTCCGTCATCCACAGATCCCCCCATAAGTGTCCATCATCCACAGATCCCCCCATAACAGTGTCTGTCATCCACAGATTCCCCCCCATAACAGTGTCCGTCATCCACAGATCCCCCCATAACAGTGTCCGTCATCCACAGACAGGCTCGGACTGGCTCACCGGGAAGCCGGTGAAATGCCCGGTGGGCCCCTTGCCTGTCTGCTTATACTACAGCCAGAGCCACCAGCAGGGCAGTTACTATACTTTCAGGCGCCTGGCTGTTATCAGGTGCTGGACTGCAGCACTGGCACACATATCATTGTACTTTGGTGAAAGGGACAGCACAATACTTTGCAGCGCTTGTTCCTTTCTCCAAAGTAAACTTCACCGACCCGACATGAGCAGACAGCTCCCCCCCTCCTCTCTGCAGTGTGAGATTCCATCATGTGTGAGGAGGGGGCGGAGCCAGAGGAGCCGAGGCAGCGGGAGGTAATGGAGACGCTTCTCTCTCTGAGTCACTGTGCCTCCCTCCAGTATAAAGTTCAGTCCCCTCACTGGTCCCACTACTCCACACAGCAGCACTGGGGTAAGTTACTGTGGGAGGGAACTGGGAAGTTAGGAGAGTCCTGAAGCTGCTGCCCCTGCACATCTTGTGTCCCCCTATTGTTCCAGCCCCTCACAGACCTTTGCCCACCAACTATCTCACCTATACTTTATACAGGGCAAGAAGTTCTGTCTCCCAGTGTCCCCCTCTTCCCTCTCATCAGTGGCATTTCACACTTTCCCAGCCCCTCACCCCCACATAATATGTAATGTCTCTGGAGCAGTGGCGTACACACAATCCATGGGGCCCCGATGCAAAACTGAACCATGGGGCCCCCCGCCCCCCCCCCAACCTCCCTCCACCAGCAACAGAGTTAGGCTACTTTCACACCTACGTTAGGTGCAGATCCGTCTGGTATCTGCACAGACGGATCCGCACCTATAATGCAAACGCTTGTATCCGTTCAGAACGGATCTGTTTGCATTACCACGAACAAAAAAAACAAGATAATGCAAACAGATCCGTTTTGACTTACACTAAACGTCAATGGAGGACGGATCCGTTTTCAATCGCACCATATTGTGTCAGTGAAAACGGATCCGTCCTCATTGACTTACATTGTAAGACAGGACGGATCCGTTTGGCTCTGCATCGCCAGGTGGACACCAAAACGAATCTGCACAGACGGATCCGCACCTATAATGCAAATGCTTGTATCCGTTCCGAACAGATCCGTTTGGCTGCAGGCAGCGTTTTGGTGTCAGCCTCCAGAGCGGAATGGAGGCTGAACGGAGGCAAACTGATGCATTCTGAGCGGATCCTTATCCGATCACAATGCATTGGGGCTGAACTGATCCATTTTGGGGCCGCTTGTGAGAGACCTGAAACAGATCTCACAGGCGGACCCAGAAACGCCAGTGTGAAAGTAGCCTATAACTCTGCTATATTTCTGTAGCCTGCAACCTCTGACTGCCCAGTTGGGCTGAAACTACTACACCCAACATGTTCTGGCAGTAATAGTAAATGGATATTGGTGCAATTCTGAGCTACTAGTCTATATAATACAATATAATATTATATAGACTAGTAGCTCAGAATTGCACCAATATCCATTTACTATTACTGCCAGAACATGTTGGGTGTAGTAGTTTCAGCCCAACTGGGCAGTCAGAGGTTGCAGGCTACAGAAATATAGCAGAGCTAGTTATAAAGCCAGCCCCCATCAGACCCTACTCTGAACTCACTCACCATATTGTGGTGAGCAATTATAAGGACCTTTTTTTTTTTTTTTTTACAAATCTTATCTTCACTTCCGGACCGGCACAGGCTTCTTCACGCTCTCCCGAAAGCTTTTCCGGCGCCTTCTCCCTGCTGCGTCTCGGCGTTGTTGTGCGCCCGCGCAGCCTAGGGAAACGTCATGTCCGGCCACCCAAGAGGAAATGACTAGGCACGCCGCACCCGCACGGGGAGGAGGTTCAGGGGGAGGAGACTCACTCAAGGAGGGTAGGGCTGGCCTGGCACTGCAGCGCAGAAACGCAACACTGGGCGGCAGGCCCCAGGTCGGCCACCCGGGTTAAGACTGTTTCACACGAGCGAGTCCATTGCGGGAATCACGCTCCGTGTGTGAGTGAGACCCTCCGCTCTGGACTTGCAGGAGCGCACGGCATTACCATGATTTATAATGCTTACGTGCCTCTGCTTGACCTTATTTCTACAGAATCATACTGATAGCTTTATGTCGCTATGTCCAGAGCGGAGGTTCACACTCACACACGTGTGAAACACTCACTCGCTCGTGTGAAACGGCCCTTATACAGGCAGGCAAAGCACTACTGCAGGGCGGGGCCAGGGGTCCACAGGCAGCTGGGCCCCCTGGAGTGCCGGGCCCGGTCGCAACTGCGACCCCTGTATATACGCCCCTGCTCTGGAGGTTATATCAGTACTGGAGCGATATAAGAGGAGTGGCTGATATCAGTCACATAGGATGTAATGTCCCTGAAGGTTATATCAGCGTTGGAGCATTATAAGAGGAGCGGCTGATATCAGTCACATATGATGTAATGTCTCTGGAGGTTACCGTATTTTTCGCCCCATAAGACCCCCCCCCCCCCCCCCCCAAAATGGGGAGAAAATGCCCCTGTGTCTTATGGGGCGAATGCTGACATTTTTACATCGCAGGCTGCGATGTATGAGCGAGCGGGGAGGGACTGGGAGGAGGAGCTGGGGGCCGGCAATAGCGGCAGAGCTGGTGCAGTCACTGTACTCCGGCCCCGCCGCTCCAGTGCTGCAATATTCAAATATAAAATGTCTCATTCAATTAAAAGTGATTAAACATGCCCCCCCCCCCCCACTTTTAATATTACCGTACACCCTAACAGCTTCTGTAGAATGCAGGCCGGGCGGGCGGCAGCATAACTCCCTGATGTCACTTGCCTGCGCCACCTAGTTTATGAATCAAGCAGGCGGCGCAGGCACGTGACGTCAGTGAGTGACGCGCTGGCCGCCCGGCCTGCCTGCGTAGTACAGAAGCTGTTAGGGTGTACGGTAATATTAGGAGTGAGGGGGCATGTTTAATCACTTTTAATTGAATGAGACATTTTATATTTGTATACTGCAGCACTGGAGCGGTGGTGGGGGGGGATCTGTGGATGACAGTTTTATGGGGGACATCTGTGGATGGCACTGTTAA
Organism: Bufo bufo; assembly: GCF_905171765.1. Taxonomy (NCBI): domain Eukaryota; kingdom Metazoa; phylum Chordata; class Amphibia; order Anura; family Bufonidae; genus Bufo; species Bufo bufo. Next base: position 519,454,294 of record NC_053393.1, read on the forward strand.
GGGGTGGGGGGGGGGGGGTCTGTGGATGGCACTGTTATGGGGTGGGGGGGGGGGGGGTCTGTGGATGGCACTGTTATGGGGTGGGGGGGGGGTCTGTGGATAGCACTGTTATCTGGTGGGGGGGGTCTGTGGATGGCACTGTTATGGGGTGGGGGGGTCTGTGATGGCACATCCATAACAGTGCCATCCACAGATCCCCCCTAACAGTGCCATCCACAGATCCCCTATAACAGTGCCATCCACAGATCCCCCCCATAACAGTGCGTCATCCACAGATCCCCCCATAAGGCCTCATGCACACGACCGTTGTTTTGTTCCGTTCCGCAAAATGGGGTTCCGTTGTTCCGTTTCTGTTTCCGTGTGTCTTCCTTTATTTTTGGAGGATCACCAGACATGAAGGAAAGTAAAAAAAAATCTAAGTCAAGTTTGCCATGCAAATGATAGGAAAAAAACGGATGCGGACACGTGGACGTGGATTACAATCTTGTGTGCCTTCGCGTTTTTTCACAGTCCCATTGACTTGAATGGGTCCGCAAACCGTTTTCCGTGGAAAAAATAGGACAGGTTTTATTTTTTTGATGGACTGGAACCACGGATCACGGACGCGGATGACAAACGGTGCATTAGCCGAGTTTTCAACAAACCCATTGAAAGGCAGAAAATCACGAAAAACTGAACAACGGACACGGAATAAAACAATAGGCACCCCAGTCCGACACTGTCCACAGATCCCCCCATAACAGTGTCCGTCATCCACAGATCCCCCCATAACAGTGTCGGTAATCCACAGATCCCCCCCATAACAGTGTCCGTCATCCAGAGATCCTCCCATAACAGTGTCCGTCATCCACAGATCCCCCCCATAACAGTGTCCGTCATCCACAGACCACCATTAGTTCCAAACCCACCAAAAGCACACCTTTAGGTTAAAAAAATATTTTTTCTTATTTTCCTCCCCAAAAACCTAGGTGCGTCTTATGGGCCGGTGCGTCTTATAGGGCGAAAAATACGGTAAGTCCCAGGTGCTGCCTCTGAATCTCCCCCAAGAGATTCTCCAATCAAATTGAAATCTGCCTTCAAGTTGGATTGGCAAGATAAAGAGATAAAATACCTGGGTATTCACCTTACTAAAACCTGGTCGATGCTTTACCCCCATAACTACGAACCGCTGTTCAAAACTGTAGAACAAGACATTAACTTTTACAAAGCACGACATATCTTGGGCGGGCAGAATAGCCACTTTCCAAATGTTCACATTACCTGAAGTATTGTATGTCTTCCGCGTTCTTCCCTTGCCCCCACCAAATAGTTTCTTTCTGAAAGCTAAACAGCTCCTTAATAAGTTTATTTGGGTGAGTAGGAAGCCTAGGATTTCTTACACTTTGATGACCCGGAGAAGAGGGAGGGGAGGAATGGGACTACCGTGTTCATATCACTATTATGTAGCTACCAACCTCTCCATTTTGAAAGACTGGTGGACAGGAACTACCGACAAACACTGGGTTCACATTGAACAAAATGTAATTCCGACCCGAAACCTCAAAGCCTTACTGTTTGGCTCGGTGCTAGATCCAATTCTAAAGGACTTTACGGCAATAGCTCCTTTGGAATCCCTAGAAACATTAATAGACAACATATCTCTCAGTGACTGGACACACAGAGGGATAGACATGATCCAACAATTGTATTCTCAACAGACACTGCGGTCCTTTACAGATCTGCATGAGACTTATGGAATCCCAAATAGGTATTTTTACAAATACCTGAGGTTGAAACACCTGCTAAACTCTTTACATAAGACCTCTCCTTCCTTTAATACTGATATCATAACCTTTTTTAAACTTACCTCTCCCAGGGTTAAAATACTGAGACCGATATATGATACTTTATCACAAGCCACTACATTTGTGAAATCAAATGTTGGTAATTGCAAACCTGGTAGTGGTGCGGCACTGGAGGGAACCAAAACCTCCAGATTTGAAAGAGGTAGAGGTGGCACTCAATACTACATACCCCTATGAAAAAATACTCTTCTACGGGGTATTATGCAATACTAAAGTAGACAAAATGTGGCAACTGTGGACAACACACCCCTCATGTAAACACTGAATAATTGATTGGACAAGCTGTGGCTCAAAGACGGTACACTGTTTGTTATTTTAATATGTTTAATACATTTATATGTTTAATACGTTAACACTGTAATTTTACTGTGTCACAACTGATATGTCAATTGTCTACAAAACTAAATAATTAGACAATATATTTCAAATGCATATATGCAATGTACTTTACTATATCAAAACCCAATAAAAATCATTGAAACAGAAAACTGTAGAATATTTTTTGTGGGACATCCCCTCAGTGATGAAGTTTGGAGGACGCAGTCCTAGGAGCCATAAGGAGGTGCAGGTTTGGAGCTGGAGCTGAGTGATTGAATATGTTTTTCGTTGGATTTTTATACAGCCAGAGTGACGTCCGTGCGTCAGGGGCTACTTCTATCACTCAACCAGTTGGTGTTTTTATTTCTTTAGTCACAATGAGCAGGGCCGTCTTTAATATTGATTGGACCCTGGGCAAAAATTTACTTGGGCCCCCTGGATCCCGCCTTCCCACACCCTAGCATGCAATCACGCCCTCCACCACAACACACACACAAAAAATCCACACACCTGGTAGAGTACAGTGATGTAAATACTTCCAGTTCTGAAGACTCCAGCGGCTCAGGATCAGTGCTCTGGGCAGCTGGGCTCAGGCTGGAAGTGGGCACCGCTCTGCAGGAAGGAGACCGGGGCTCGCTTCACCCTAGCGTTACAGTGCACCCCAGCACCCCACAGTATGCAGTATAGCACCCTATAGTATACAGCAACCCACAGTATGCAGTATAGCACCCTATAGTATACAGCACCACACAGTATGCAGTAAAGCACCCTATAGTATACAGCACCACACAGTATGCAGTAAAGCACCCTATAGTATACAGCACCCCACACTATACAGTACAGTAGTATAGCACTCCACACTATATAGCACCCACAGTATACAGTATACAGCCCCCCGCCACAGTATACAGGCCCCCCCACAGTATACAGGCCCCCCACACTATACAGGCCCCCCCACACTATACAGGCCGCCACCGCCCCCACACAGTATACAGGCCCCCACACAGTATACAGGCCCCCACACAGTATACAGCCCCCCACACAGTATACACTATACAGCACCCCACTATACAGTAGTTTACAGTATATTAGTATAACAGCCCCTGTCATCTTTTTCTGATGTAATCTTCACAAAAAAGCCAAACTTCTCCTGCAACACTCCTGATAGGACCTGTGATGACCTCATAGCCATGTGACCAGTAATATTGCTAGGTTACTGGACACATGGTGATGATGTCATCTAAGGTCCTAGATCACACTCACAGCTCTCACAGACACAGTTCGCTGGCTGGACTCAGTGCCGGCAGGCATTGCATAGTATGGCAGCACCCCCTGTGTAGCTGACAGCCTGACACCCGGGGCAGTGGCTAGCAGGGCTCAAGAGGCAGCTGCCTTGGGCCCCCCTTTTGCCCCTTGGTAAAGATGGCCCTGACAATGAGGGCACTGCAGATATAAAAAGGTACTGTCACGGAAACCCCCAAACCGAACATAGGTGGGAAAGGGAAAAGGAAATTAGGCCTGAAAACTAGGGAAGGAAGATGGACACCTCCTAGTGAAAACCCTAATCAAAGCCCTGACTGACTACCAGTATGAACAGACCCTAGAGGTAGGTGAGTTCATACACAGGAATACCTAAAGTCCTATCTAACCCTAAAGGACCCTGGTACTTGTAGCTGGCCAGCGAAGACCTGTCCTAAGTTGCTTATATGTTTATACAGCTAAACCTGCCAATAGCCTTAATATAGTTCCTATGTTTGTGTGATAGAGACAAAAGCAGAGTTATTTACAGTGACTTCATGTTTGGATGTCATATAACTGTTATATATTGTGTTCACAGAAGCAGAAAAGATAATATGTCTTTAAGATTTATTATATGGATGTGAGGTAAGCTCAATGACACAGCAGAAACAACAGAAAGCATAGTTAAAAACTAAGTCTTGACCAATCACAGCCAGCCTCACACACAGCCTTTGTGGGAAATTCCCCTAGCAGGAGCTGCTGGAATCATTACACCAGAGGAGAGGAGCTGAACAGACGCACACTCCACTAAGAACTGTGTTTTATGGAAGCAGAGAGGCCAAAATAGGTATTTAAAACAGTTATATAATGTTCTTACTGTTAATATAGTGATTAGAACCATATACTGAACCAGTTATATGTGTGTTTACTTACAGTTCCACCAATTGCAAACTACAAAGTTCACAATTCAAATTCCATATTGCAATCCAAATTGCATACAACCATACCAGATCATACTCAACCAATCTGCAAATAGTTACTGCAAACTGCAAATTGCGACCAAATTCAGCAAGTAGAACTAGAAACAGAATGTGTCGGCAGATAAGAACCATTTGGCCCATCTAGTCTGCCCAACTATTAGTTAGACCTCAGATATACCTCTCAGAAAGATCATAAAGTGCTTAAATAACTTAAAGGGAGAGTACATATACTCAAGAGAGAAATACGGATCCATCCCTGTTGACTTACATTGTGTGTCAGAACGGATCCGTTTGGCTCCGTTTCATCAGACGGACACCAAAACGCTGCAAGCAGCGTTTTAGTGTCCGCCTCTAAAGCGGAATGGAGACGGAATGGAGGCGAACTGATGCATTCTGAGTGGATCCTTTTCCATTCAGAATGCATTAGGGCAAAACTGAGTCCGTTTTGGACTGCTTGTGAGAGCCCTGAACGGATCTCATAAATGGAAAGCCAAAACGTCAGTGTGAAAGTAGCCTTACCAATACACAAGTTGGCACAAACAACCTGGAGGGAAGCCAAAGTGCTGACCCATTTTACAGAAGTAGTTTCCGACATACCTTTGTGGGCTAACCAGTCACTACCACAAATGCAGACAGTAATGGGGGCGGACAGATGGCAAATGGTGGGAGTTAAAGCCCTAGGGGACGTATATGACCAGGGAGTGTTAATGACATTTGAAGCACTATCCCAGAAACATCAACTCCCCAGAACCCATTTTTTTCATACTTACAACCATACCAGATCATACTCAACCAATCTGCAAATAGTTACTGCTAACTGCATATTGCAAATTGCGACCAAATTCAGCAAGTGAACTAGTAGTTAGACCTCAGATATACCTTTAAGAGAGATCATAAAGTGCTGAAATAACTTAAAGGGAGAGTACAGATACTCAAGAGAGAAATATATCCACCATTTTATATTGAATGACAAGATTAAACAGTTGAACCACCATCCTATGTATACCAACATTTTGTGATATCTTTTCAACATGGGTTTTGTACACGGACTATCTGCTGTGGAGGCGGCAGTGTTATATATGAAGAAAAGTTGAAGTTAATAAAGAAGTTATTTCAAGCATTTGGTGTGTTCTTTAAACCTACTGTTTCCATAGAACGGCGGTAGAGGAATTACAAAGTAACAGACAGTCTGGTTAGACTAAAATTCAGAGATATCAAAATTCTTCTAATGCCACAGGGCAAAAGGCACTTCATAGTGCTGCACCTGCCACAGAGGAACTATTACCCTCAGAGGGTGAAGCGATAGCGCTCCTCAACTTACACAGTAAAGAGCGCATTAGAGCAGCAGAGCGCCAGCATATACTGTTGTAGAAATATTAATAGTTGTAATCTGCTCTCCAATGTCTTTATGTAAGGAAAGGTAAAAATCTCAACCGCAGTCAGCCAAAGGTGTTTTCATGTTGAATTCTTGCTGAGCAACTGCCCCGCCCTGCTTAGTCTGTTCACTTTTATTTACTCACAAAAGGTGTAAGAGGGGCTGGCCCATAACAAGGATGCAGGAAGTGATGACATAGGAAGATGAGAACATAGCCAGCTCACAAACACATGTATCCTATAACCACTGGAGCGAACCCTATCTAGCCTTGCTCAGTGATTAATGCCAGATAAAGTTACTATGATCCTCTTGCATGTTTATTTACAGGACAGCGTCATTATCTCCAGCGGCTGATCAGGCGCACTAGAGACAACAAACGCACGTTCCTTTCATTATATTGTTCTCTTAACAAATGCATCCACGCCAAGCCAATAAATCCGCGTCTTGCGCGGGGGCCCTAGCCGGCGTCCATACATCAGCCAACAAAACACTGCTCTGCTGAACACATCAGTCTCCCCCAGCCCACAGCCCAGTGCTTAGCACATGGACCATTCGCCGACGGAGACCTCTGCGCCCAGCAGCTGTGACAGGACATACACGGGAAGATATCCACTCCAATGGTTTACCCTGACACTGAGAGACATGATGACAATACACAATATATTAAATACACATCCTAATAAAATTTCCACAACAATACCGCCGCGCAGCAACTGTTCCCTGAGTGAGCAAGCAAAGACACCTCAGTGAAGCTACCATAGAGGCCATAGAATGTGTGCATTAAGTCAAACTGCAGCCGACTCTTAAAGTGGCAGAACGTCAAAGGCAAAATAGTCAGAGAAAGAGCGCCAACCCTCCTGCGATCCCTAGAGAGAGAAAGAGACGAATGGTGGGAGGCCAAAGTCCAGAGCTAGAGTGCCTGCACCTCTATCCACAGAGAGACCACGTACTGCAGCCAGCTAGTTTCCCGCCACTAGGCCCAAAGCCTGCAGCAGCGTATCCAAGCCAGCACATCGCAAGTCTTTTACAGAGCATCGCAAGTAATCATAGAGCAACGCAAGTAATCGCAGAGCATCGCAAGTCAGCGCAGAGCATCGCAAGTCAGCGCAGAGCATTGCATCATATCAAGAAAAGACATGTCTCCTTTAAGACAGACATTTGTTCCAGCTCTTCAGAAAAAGGTCAAAACTTTCCTTATTACTTATCATTGCATATAGGTTTTGGTATAAAGTGACATTTTCGTGTTTAAGATTAAAAGACAAAGGACAGTTTGTAATACACAGACTCTGTTACATTTAAAGTGAAAGTAATTTATTTCTGCATTTGTCAGTATTGCATTTAAAGTGAAAGGCATCTTATTATTTGTATGCATTGTTATAGCATTTAAAGTAAAATGTCCGAGCCTTGTATTACCATGCGACTGTTAGAGGATGCAAAGATAGATAGAGTATAAGTTGGAGAAAGGGAACCTGTCTGAGGTGGAAGAGTCTGATGCAGCATTAGTCTTGCCTCAAACAAATATAGCCCAAGCAGATGAACTAAGATGTTCATCACGTGCCAGAAAACCGACCCCAAAAATGCTGGAAATTTGGGAGCAAGAAGCAGCGCTGAAAAGAAAAAAGTTTGCCAGAATGTATGATAAGTGGAAATTATAGATTAAAGACATTTGTAAAAATCTAAAACAAGAAAGTATAAAAGGGATCTTGAGTGATATAGTAGAGACAGTAAAAGAACCTGAATCAGAGCTTATGGCAGCATATGTCAACCTGCGGTCGTTTACGACACCTTCCCAGGATATTGTAGGGAACATGGACACATGTACTGCAGTCACTAAAGATTTAGTAAAGCTCATGAGAGAACTTTCATCTGCAGCTAATTATGATGAAGTTAAAGCAAGAAGTAGAATGAATGAGCTTTTTATGAGAGACTATGCTAGGTCCTTAGGGGGAACCACAATCTCAAGTGTGACTTCCTTCGCTAGCAGAAGTGCCACCCATATATCAGAGTCCTCAAATACTTCAGTCAAAAGAAAGGAATTAGCTGAACAACTTTCTGTTAAGGTTACCTGCACAATTGCTTGTAGAGGTTACTCACAGATCTGATTGGTCAAACCAAAAGCAAGGAACATTCAGGTCAAGGAGGTGGTTCAAAAAAGTAACAGAAACTGTCCAGGAAGCTCTGTGGTCTAGTGAGCAAGGCTACAGCCTAGGACGCCGGAGTCTCCCGGTTCGATCCCTGACACTTGCTGTCAAGAGAGCAGAAATTGAAATGGAAGCTGCCATCGAGGCACAGCGCTGTCAAATGGAAGCACAGCAGCATCAAATGGAAGCTGAAATCGAGGCACAGCACCAACAGTTGAAAAGTCTGGAAAGGCAGAAAGAAGATCATAGAAGCCAGACTCAGAGTACACGAAGAGGATATGAAACAGACTCCTGCTTTCCTTCATACGCCCAGGAGGATAGAAGGGAATCTCCAGCATGTAGTGAAGAAATAAGTCATTATCCTTCCATCCCTGCTCAGAGGCCTAGTCCAGTGTCAGGAAAAAGAAGAAGAAAGGGACTCACCTAATTCAGAACTGGATGATTCTATTCCTAGATGCCATGGCAATGCTCAGGAGAATGTTACATGTCCCAGGTACAAGGATTCAGGCCACAGAGAACATTGTATTTTCAGGAGATGTACTGAAGTTTATAGAGTTGAAGGCAAGCTTTGAAATGAGCATTGAGCATCATTGCTTCAGTCCAGTTGACAAGTTATTCTCCAAGTTCTTGAAGGTAACTTCTATAGAAGTTCTATAAAGAACACTTCAAATTCCAAAAGTATGGTGACTTCCTGCAAGCATGCAGCAATGCCATGTAAGAGGACTAGAAGTACTGAACGATTATCTAGAAAACCACAGGATGCTAACTAGGCTACCTGAAGAAGAAGTGGCTTCTAGATGGAATCGCTATGTGACTGAACAGTTGGATCTAGGGAACAGTTTTAAAGAGTTCTCTGAGTTTATCAGTAAGGAAGAACAGATAGCATGTAATCAAGTAACATCAACTTACGTCTTAAAATCCTTAGAAGAAAGGCATGTGAGAGATATAAGACACGCAAGAGCAACTACCTTTGCAACCAACACAGCAGCTAAAGGTCCAGATACCTACGAGAACCTGGGATCAGTAGAGAGTAGGGCTGCATGATATGGGAATTTTGTGCGATTGCGATTAGGGCCCTAAAAATTGCGATAACGATATGCGATGCGATATTTTAAGGGAATTGTGCTAGAGGTCTATTTGCTTGGATTTTCCCATATGAGCCGCTGACGCGGCTGGGTATGACATAGTTATAGGGGATCTGTGGATGACGCTGTGTTGTGGGGGATCTGTGGATGACGCTGTGTTGTGGGGGATCTGTGGATGACGCTATGTTTTGGGGAATCTGTGGATGACGCTGTGTTGTGGGGAATCTGTGGATGACGCTGTGTTGTGGGGAATCTGTGGAGGACGCTGTTATGTGAGGGATCTGTGGAGGACGCTGTTATGTGAGGGATCTGTGGAGGACGCTGTTATGGGGGATCTGTGGAGGACGCTGTTATGGGGGATCTGTGGAGGACGCTGTTATGGGGGATCTGTGGAGGACGCTGTTATGGGGGATCTGTGGAGGACGCTGTTATGGGGATCTGTGGAGGACGCTGTTATGGGGGATCTGTGGAGGACGCTGTTATGGGGGATCTGTGGAGGACGCTGTTATGGGGGATCTGTGGAGGACGCTGTTATGGGGGATCTGTGGAGGACGCTGTTATGGTGGATCTGTGGAGGACGCTGTTATGGGGGATCTGTTGAGGACACTTATGTGGGGGATCTGTGGAGGACGCTGTTATGGGGGATCTGTGGATGACGCTGTTATAGGGAATGTGTGTATGACACATAGGGCCATGAGGGGGGGCAGCATAAGACATATAGCATCTTATGCTGGTCCCCCTCATGGCCCTATGTGTCCCCTCATGTGTCCTAAACTGCGCACATAACTGGCTTTGTGTGTAGAGTATTTTACTAACATGGCCAGCCTCTGTACTCACTGTCACTACGAATGCACTACAGCAAGCGACAGCGAGCTGGCTGGCCGGCGCGTGACTGACGTCACTTAGTAACGCTCCTCCCACTTCAGGAAGCAGGAGCGTTACTGAGTGACGTCAGTCACGCGCCGGCCGGCCCGCTCGCTGCCGTTCGCTGCAGTGCATTCATCGTGAAAGTGAGTACAGAGGCTGGACCTGTTATCAGTAGGAGAGAGATTGTTTCACACACTAGTAAAATACTTTACACACAAAGCCAGTTATGTGCGCGGGGCCCCTTCATATATAATTGCGGCATTTTTGGGTTGGCCAAATCGCCATATCGCATTTGCCGATTATCGCGATTCGATTATTTTTTTGATTTATCGTGCAGCCCTAGTAGAGAGACAGAACTGACAAATCTTCAGACTACCTTTAAATGTATGTTCTGTGGAGAGAACCACTCCATAACAATTGAAGGAGAAGTCCCCAGATAAAAAGAAAAGATTTGTACTGCATAACCAACTGTGTTTTGGATGTCTAAGAAAAGGCCATGTTACTAATGAGTGTAAGAAAAAGGCCACATGCAGCTTTTGTAAAGGAAGCCATCCTACACCACTACATAAAGAACGTCCAAAGAAAGATAAATCCTCAATACCTAAAGATACTGAGTAAGAAAACAAAGTATCGGTATTCTCTTGCAGAGTGAGGAAAGGAGAAAGCAACGGCACATCAATGGTTGTACCAGTGTGCATTTCAAATTCTAAAAGGAGGAATAGGAAGGTATACGCCTATGCGCTACTGGATGCCCAGAGTGATGTCACCTTCATTGATCAAGAAATCTGCAAAAAATTACAAGTGGCTATAGAACCAGTGACGCTCAAACTCACCACAATGACAGGGAGAGACACATTAGTGAACAGTCAAAGGGTCAAAGGACTGAGAGTTAGAGGGCTTCATTCAAACTGCACATTAGATCTACTTCCAGCTTATACAAAAGACAATATACCTCTAAATCGAGATTGCACACCTACCTGTGAAACAGCCAATACATAGGAGCACCTATCTGTCATATCTCATGAAATGTCCCCACTAAAGGAGTTTGGTGTTGGACTGTTGATAGGTTACAATTGTCCTGAAGCCTTGGTCCCACGAAAGGTAATCACAGGAGGAAAGAGTAAACCCTACGCTGTTCAAACTGATCTAGCATGGGGTGTTGTTGGAGGAAAACAGCAGCTCGCAAACTCAAGACAGGTGACAGGATTGTGTCATCGAATATCTGTCCAACAGTTACCAACTCTAAGTCCAGCAAAAGTAATTAAGATCCTTGAATCCGACTTTGCAGACATAAGTTCTAAAGAAAAGAGTGTATCCCAAGAAGACATAAAGTTCGTACACACTCGAGAAGAAAGTATTCAGCAGAATCAACAAGGTCATCTTTAAAATGCCCTTACCCTTTAGAGAACGACCTCGTCTGCCAAATAACATAAATCTTGCCCTAGCAAGATCGAAATGTTTGAAGAAAAAGATGGTAAGAGATCCCAAACTGAAGAATGATTATTTGAAATTCATGGAAGGCATCCTTGAAGAAGGACATGCAGAGAAAGTTAATAATCAGCCTAAAGAAGGAGAAGTGTGGTACATCCCACATCAAGGTGTCTACCACTCAAAGAAACCAGATAAGATTAGAGTAGTATTTGATTGCTCAGCAAAGTACGTTGGTGTTGCATTGAACGATCATCTACTAAAAGGACGAGATCTTACAAACACTCTGCCTGGAGTACTCTGTAGATTCAGAAAGTATTCCGTAGCAGTCATGTGTGACGTTGAAAAGATGTTCCACCAATTTCATGTGAAGAATGAAGATAGAGACTTCCTGAGGTACCTATGGTGGGAGGACAGAGATACAGATACAGAGCCAGCAGAATATAGAATGAAAGTACACTTGTTTGGAGCAGCATTGTCTCCAGGTTGCGCCAATTATGGTATGAAGTACCTGGCCAATCAGAATGAAAACGATTGCCCATCAGCAGCAAATTTTCTGAAGAAAAACTTTTATGTAGATGATGGTAAGTCTAGAGTCCACAGAATCGGCAATCAAACTAGTGAAAGAAAGCCAAGAGTTATGCGCAAGAGGAATCCTGCACCTTCACAAATTCATCTCAAACAACAGAGAGGTACTGGAATCCATCAGTGACTCTGAACGTGCATCAACAATGAAGAATGTAGATCTCAATTATGATCATCTTTCAGTTCAGAACGTACTTGGATTGGGATGGAATGTAGAGAATGACAAGTTCTTCTTTTGAAGTATCTATTGAAAAGAAAGTTGCAACTAGACGTACCATTCTTTCCTCAGTGGCTTTTATATATGATCCATTAGGATTCTTGGCCCCAGTGATCCTCAAAGCAAGAGAAATACTGCAAGAATTATGCATACATAAGATAGGATGGGATGAACCAATACCTGAAAATATGAGGCCAAGGTGGGAGAGTTGGATAGGAGACTCAAAACTTGACAAAAAGGGAAAACGTCTCACTACTCCACTCAAGTTGGAACGTCCTATACAGCTAGTTAGTTGTTTTACTTGAGAGTGATAAAAGACGCTTGGAAGTTGAGAACATGATGGAAAATTCCTCAAATTCATGTTCAAATCCTACCACTAAGAACAAAGAATTATAGGTAATTTTGGTGGGAGTGTAGCTGGGCAGCTAAGACCTGTCCTAGGTTGCTAATATAGCTTATGTGTTTATACAGCTAAACCTGACAATAACCTTAACCTGTTGGGGACATCATGACATACCAGTACATCATGATGTCCCGGTACTTAAGGACACATGACGTACCGGTAAGTCATGTGTATTTTCGATCACCGCCGTGCGGCGGGCGGTGATCGGAACTGGGTGCCTGCTGAAATCAATCAGCAGGCACCCTGGGACAACGCGGAAAGGGGTCCTGTAACCCCCCCTGTATCGGCGATCGCAGCAAACCGCAGGTCAATTCAGACCTGCGGTTTGCTGCGTTTCCGATAACCCGGAACAGGATGGTGATCGGTTGTGTGATAATACGCCACCAATCACCATCCTGCGATCCTGAGAGGTGATGGTGACATCTTCTCTCAGGATCGCTTCTGATTGGCTGCAGGGCAGGCGGGAGGTTCAAGTTATTGCAGCTCTCCTCTCCCCCTCTTTTTCTGTGTCCGGGAGCGAGGAGAGAGAAGCCTGCAATCGGATCTCCTGAACCAGCACCATCTGTGCCCAGCACCCCCCTTTTGACCCTTAGCTACTTAGGGAAAGGTTAGGTTAGGCAGGGATATTCAGGGAAAGTTTAGGGAAAAAGAAAAAAAAAATTGGATTGCTGCATCACCCTGATCGGGTGTCTAGGGTCCACAGCACAGCTGTGTGACCCTAGACCCCCCAGGGGTGCTGCAGCTTGCCCCCCCCAACCCCACACACACACATTTTTTGGGGCGCAAGCATTTTTATTTTATTTTTATACGTATGCTGACTGTGGCCGACACTCCTAGTGTCTGGCCACTGTTAGCGCATCGCACACCCCACCGCTGATCAGCTTCGGATGGCTGATCAGCGAGTTTGAATATTTTATTTTTTTTCACATTTTTTTGGTCTTTTTTTAAAATAAGTTTATTTTTTTTTCTGTTAGGTTTAGGGATAAGTACGCGAACACCCGTCCCCCACACACAGGCACACTAAATAGAGATTTCCACACACGCACACACACACTCCCCTATGGCCCGCCGGATGCTCTCGGCCGAGGAGGCATACGCCCAGCTTGCCTCCAACTCCGAGAGCCCCAGTGAGGACGAGGATGACCCCACTTTCCTTTTGTCATCCGCGTCCTCATCATCTAGCGATGATGATGAGCCCCCAGGTGGAGCAAGGGGACCGCCATGCCAGGGACCCTGTGGCCCACACTAGAACGAGCAGCTCTGGGGCTCGTACTAGTTTTCCGGCCCACCAGATAAGTCCACCGGAGCCCCCTACCGGTGAACTTGCATGGTGTACCCCAGAGCATTTTGAGCCTGTGATTCCTGATTTTGTTGGTCAACCAAGGAATCCAGACTCCCACAGTGGGCGTCACTGAATATGACTATTTTAGTCTTTTTTTCAGTGACCGCTTTGTGAATCTGATGGTGGAGCAAACGAATGTGTTTGCCCAACAGTTCATTGCTCAGCACCCGGGCTCCTTTTTGGCTAGGGCCGGTGGCTCTGACCGGGAAAGAGCAGGCCGGAGTAGCTCGGGAACTGGAGGTCCCCGGATCGTCCCTGGCCAACACTTTCCAGGTGTGGTCCCCCATATTGGAAAGAAGGGACGGACCCAAAAAAGGTGCAGAGTGTGTCACAGGAGGGGAATACGAAAGGACACCACCACTCAGTGTGACACGTGCCCCGATCATACGGGCCTCTGCATTATTGGTTGCTTCAGGGAGTACCACACTTCCATGGAGTACTACATTTTATTTTTTAGGTATCGCCGCGTCCGTAAGAATCTGTTCTATAAAAATACCCCATGACCTAACCCCTCAGATGAACACGGTCAAAAAAATAAAATTAAAACGGTGCAAAAAAAGGTATTTTTTTGTCACCTTACATCACAAAAAGTGTAATAGCAAGCGATCAAAAAGTCATATGCCCCTCAAAATAGTGCCAATAAAACTGTCCTCTCATCCCGAAAAAAAATGAGCCCCTACCTAAGATAATCGGCTAAAAACTAAAAAAAAAAACTGACTCTTAGACTATGGAGATACTAAAATGTTTTTTTTTTTTTGTTTATAAAAGGATAATATAGTGTAAAACCTAAATAAATGTAAAAAAAGTAGACATATTAGGTATCGCCGCGTCTGTAACAATCTGCTCTATAAAAATACCCCATGACCTAACCCCTCAGATGAACACGGTCAATTTTTTTTAATAAAAACAGTGCATAAACAGCTATTTTTTGGCAAATTTTCCATTTTAATCCATTTTTTCCAGTAACAAAGCAAGGATTAACAGCCAAACAAAACTTAATATTTATTACCCTAATTCTGCAGTTTACAAAAACATCCCATATGTGGTCGTAAATTGCTGTATGACCAAACGGCAGGGTGCAGAAGGAAAGGAACGCCATATGGTTTCTGGAAGGCAGATTTTGATGGCCTTTTTTTTGGCACCATGTCCTATTTGAAGAACCCCTGATGCTCCCCTAGAGTAGAAACTCCATAAAAATGACCCCATCTAAGAAACTACACCCTTCAAGGTATTTAAAACTGACTTTACAAACTGTATTAACCCTTTAGGTGTTCCTCAACAGTTTATGGCAAATGGAGATGACATTTCAGAATTTCCATTTTTGGTAACCTAGCCTCACAAAAATGTAATATAAAGCAACCAAAAATCATATGTACCCTAAAAATAGTCCCAACAAAACTGCCACCTTATCCCGTAGTTTCCAAAATGGTGTCACTTTTATGGAGTTTCAACTCTAGGGGTGCATCAGGGGTCTTCAAATGGGACATGGTGTAAATAAACCAATCCAGCAAAATCTGCCTTCAAAAAACCACACGGCGCTCCTTTCCCTCTACGCCATACCGTGTGCCCATACAGTAGTTTACGACCACATATGGGGTGTTTCTGCAAACTACAGAATCAGGGCAATAAATATTGAGTTTTGTTTGGCTGTTAACCCTTGCTTTGTTACTGGAAAAAATGGATTAAATTGGAAAATTTGCCCAAAAATTGCAATTTTGAAATTTTATCTCCATTTTCCATTAACTCTTGTGGAACACCTAAAGGGTTAACGACGTTTGTAAATTCAGTTTTGAATACCTTGAGGGGTGTAGTTGGGGTCATTTTTGGGTGGTTTCTATTATGTAAGCCTCACAAAGTGACTTCAGACCTGAACTAGTTCTTAAAAAGTGGGTTTTTGAAAATATCAGAAAAATTTCAAGATTTGCTTCTAAACTTCTAAGTCTTGTAACGTCCCCAAAAAATAAAATGTCATTTTCAAAATGATCCAAACATGAAGTAGACAAATGGGGAATGTAAAGTAATAACTATTTTTGGAGGTATTACTATGTATTATAGAAACTTGGAAATTTGCTAATTTTTCCAAATTCTTTGTAAATTTTGTATTTTTTTATAAATAAAAATGAATTTTTTTGACTCCATTTTACCATTGTCAAGAAGTACAATATGTGACGAAAAAACTATCTCAGAATGGCCTGGATAAGTAAAACCGTTTTAAAGTTATTCACACCGAAAGTGACACTGGTCAGAGATGCAAAAAATGGCCTGGTCCTTAAGGTGAAATATGGCCGTGTCCTTAAGGGGTTAATACAGTTCCTATGTTTGTGTGTTAAAGACAAAAGCAGAGTTATTTACAGTGACTTCATGTTTGGATGTCATTTAACTGTTATACATATATTGTGTTCACAGAAGCAGAAAAGATATTATGCCTTTAAGATTCATTATATGGATGTGAGGTAAGCTCAATGACACAGCAGAAACAACAGAAAGCATAGTTAAAAACTAAGTCTTGACCAATCACAGCCAGCCTCACACACAGCCTGTGTGGGAAATTCCCCTAGCAGGAGCTGCTGGAATCATTACACCAGAGGAGAGGAGCTGAACAGACACACACTCCACTAAGAACTGTGTTTTATGGAAGCAGAGAGGCCAAAATAGGTATTTGCCTAAGGGGATATGGATTTGGTCCACAGTTCCATAAATGGGTCACTCTTTTATATTCCAGACCGATAAGTAGACTATTAATAAATGGGGAATTATCAGAAGCCTCCCTACTACTTAGAGGCACGAGACAGGGGTGTCGTCTATCCCCACTCTCTGGCCATAGAGACATTGCAATTAGGGTGAGAAGCAGTAACGACATCACAGGAATAACCATGGGGGAAAAGGAAGCCTGCATAGGTTTATACGCAGATGACATGATACAATATCTGTCATCACCTAGCGCATCTCTAAGTGGAGCCACAGTATTGATAAATGAATTTGGGGAGTTCTCAGGCTTAAAAATCAACTGGGAAAAATCAGTAAATAAATCAGTAAATATGCCTCTGGGCAGAGCAAACTGGACAGGCTCTTCTCATGTGGAGAAATTGAAGGTAGTGGACACTTTTAAATACCTTGGAGTAAATATAGTAAAAAAAAAACACTCTCAGGCCCTGACACTTAACATATACAGTCAGATCCATAAATTTTGGGACATCGACACAATTCTAAAATTTTTGTCTCTATACACCACCACAATGGATTTGAAATGAAACAAACAAGATGTGTTTTAACTGCAGACTGTCAGCTTTAATTTGAGGGTATTTACATCCAAATCAGGTGAACGGTGTAGGAATTACAACAGTTTGCATATGTGCCTCCCACTTGTTAAGGAACCAAAAGTAATGGGACAACTGGCTTCTCAGCTGTTCCATGGCCAGGTGTCTGTTATTCCAGATAAACGGTCCAGAGTTTATTTCAAGTGTGCTATTTGCATTTGGAATCTGTTGCTGTCAACTCTCAAGATGAGATCCAAAGAGCTGTCACTGTCAGTGAAGCAAGCCATTATTAGGCTGAAGAAAAAAAAAAAAAACCCCATCAGAGATATAGCAAAAACATTAGGCGTGGCCGAAACAACTGTTTGAAACATTCTTAAAAAGAAGGAACACACCGGTGAGCTCAGCAACACCAAAAGACCCGGAAGACCACGGAAAACAACTGTGGTGGATGACCAAAGAATTCTTTCCCTGGTGAAGAAAACACCCTTCACAACAGTTGGCCAGATCAAGAACACTCTCCAGGACATAGGTGTATGTGTGTCAAAGTCAACAATCAAGAGAAGACTTCACCAGAGTAAATACAGAGGGTTCACCACAAGATGTAAACCATTGGTGAGCCTCAAAAACAGGAAGGCCAGATTAGAGTTTGCCAAATGACATCTAAAAAAGCCTTCACAGTTCTGGAACAACATCCTATGGACAGATGAGACCAAGATCAACTTGTACCAGAGTGATGGGAAGAGAAGAGTATGGAGAAGGAAAGTTCCTGCTCATGATCCTAAGCATACCGTCTCATCAGTGAAGCATGGTGGTGGTAGTGTCATGGCGTGGGCATGTATGGCTGCCAATGGAACTGGTTCTCTTGTATTTATTGATGATGTGACTGCTGACAAAAGCAGCAAGATGAATTTTGAAGTGTTTCGGGCAATATTATCTGCTCATATTCAGCCAAATGTTTCAGAACTCATTGGACGGCGCTTCACAGTGCAGATGGACAATGACCCAAAGCATACTGCAAAAGCAACCAAAGAGTTTTTTTTAAGGGAAAGAAGTGAAATGTTATGCAAAGGCCAAGTCAATCACCTGACCTGAATCCTATTGAGCATGCATTTCACTTGCTGAAGGCATAACTGAAGGGAAAATGCCCCAAGAACAAGCAGGAACTGAAGACAGTTGCAGTAGAGGCCTGGCAGAGCATCACCAGGGATGAAACCCAGCGTCTGGTGATGTCTGTGCGTTCCAGATTTCAGGCTGTAATTGACTGCAAAGGATTTGCAACCAAGTATTAAAAAGTGAAAGTTTGATTTATGATTATTATTCTGTCCCATTACTTTTGGTCCCTTAACAAGTGGGAGGCACATATGCAAACTGTTGTAATTCCTACACCGTTTACCTGATTTGGATGTAAATACCCTCAAATTAAAGCTGACAGTCTGCAGTAAAGCACATCTTGTTCCTTTTATTTCAAATCCATTGTGGTGGTGTATAGATCCAAAAATGTTAGAATTGTGTTCGGTGGCAGGCCGCATCAATCTAATCAAAATGATCATTCTACCCAAAGCTCTCTATGCATTTCAACATTCAGATGTACATATACCCAAACTGGTATTTAGAGAAATAGACTCTCTGACTAGGGTTTTTATCTGGGGCAGATCCTGAGCCAAATTAAGTTTGGACACACTTAAACAGATACTATTTGGCAGGCCAATTGAGGCTCATGAGCACCTGGTATTCTTCTGAAGAACTGCCCATGTCAGAATACTTCTTACAACTGTACCTAAATTGTAACACTATGGTCAGTTCTGGAAATACCTCCCAGATTCCAGAAACCACTGTTAGGCTACTTTCACACTCGTGTTTGGTGCGGATCCGTTTGTATTATCTTTAACATAGCCAAGACGGATCCGTCTTGAACACCATTGAAAGTCAATTAGGGACGGATCCATTTTCTATTGTGTCATAGAAAACGGATCCGTCCCCATTGACTTACATTGTGTGTCAGAACGAATCCGTTTGGCTCCGTTTCGTCAGACGGACACCAAACCGCTGCAAGCAGCCTCCAGAGCGGAATGGAGACGGAACAGAGGCAAACTGATGCATTCTGAGCAGATCCTTTTCCATTGAGAATGCATTAGGGCAAAACTGATCCGTTTTGGACCGCTTGCGAGAGCCCTGAACGGATCTGACAAACGGAAAGCCAAAACGCCAGGGTGAAAGTAGCCTTACAAATACACAAGTTGGCACAAACAACCTGGAGGGAAGGGGAAGCCAAAGTGCTGACCCATTTTACAGAAATAGTTTCCGACATACCTTTGTGGGCTAACCAGTCAATACCACAAATGCAGACAATAATGGGGGCGGACAGATGGCAAATGGTGGGAGTTAAAGCCCTAGGGGACGTATATGACCAGGGAGTGTTAATGACATTTGAAGCACTATCCCAGAAACATCAACTCCCCAGAACCCATTTTTTTCATACTTACAACCATACCAGATCATACTCAAACAATCTGCAAATAGTTACTGCTAACTGCATATTACAAAATGCGACCAAATTCAGCAAGTGAACTATTAGTTAGACCTCAGATATACCTTTAAGAGAGATCATAAAGTGCTTAAAAAACTTAAAGGGAGAGTACAAATACTCAAGAGAGAAATATATCCACCATTTTATGTTGAATGACAAGATTGAACAGTTGAACCATCTTATGCATACCGCCATTTTGTGATATCTTTTCAACACGTGATTTGTACATAGACTATCTGCTGCGGAGGCGGCAGTGTTATATGAAGAAAAGTTGAAGTTAATAAAGAAGTTATTTCAAGCATTTGGTGTGCTCTTTAAACCTACTGTTTACATAGAACGGCGCTAGAGGAATTACAGAGTAATAGACAGTCTGGTTAGACTAAAAGTCAGAGATATCAAAATTCTTCTAATGCCACAGCGCAAAAGTCACTTCATAGTGCTGCGCCTGCCACAGTACTAATGACAGGAATAAGACATCCTGTTCCTCCAAAAGGAAGGATGAACGGGAGTCTCCCTAAGGCCTAATACAAAACAACAACAAAATGCAACACACAGAAAAGCAAAAATACAAAGGGAAAGGTAAATAACCACAATAGCAACACCTGGAGGTTAAGGGTGTGGCCAGTACCAGAAAGAACACAGACGCCTATTGATCCATAAGGTAAACACGTCAAACCGAACCACGTGTTACCAGTCTCAAAGATCTCCTGACACTCACTGTTGCGGGGACGTCTGTATGTCTCGGTACGTCCGTCACAGGTACATTCACACGAGAGCTGTACTCGGTTGTCACCAGAACTCCTTTAGAAGTGAATGGAGTGTGTGCATGCCAGACTGGCCGTTCCGTTCATTTTGTTGGGCTTTACTAGAATAGTCCTTTAATGCCCCCCACAGTGCCCACAGTGTAAATACTGCCCCTCTGTAGTGCCCGAGATATACAGTTGCAAGAAAAAGTATGTGAACCCTTTGGAATGATATGGATTTCTGCACAAATTGGTCAAAAATGTGATCTGAACTTCATCTAAGTCACAACAATAGACAATCACAGTCTGCTTAAACTAATAACACACAAAGAATTAAATGTTACCATGTTATTATTGAATATACCGTGTAAACATTCACAGTGCAGGTGGAAAAAGTATGTGAACCCCTAGACTAATAACATCTCTAAGAGCTAATTGGAGTGAGATATCCGCCAACTGGAGTCCAATCATTGAGATGAGATTCGAGGTGTTGGTTACAGCTGCCCTGCCCTATACAAAACACACACCAGTTATGGGTTTGCTTTTCACAAGAAGCATTGCCTGATGTGAATGATGCCTCGCACAAAAGAGCTCTCAGAAGACCTACGATTAAGAATTGTTGACTTGCATAAAGCTGGAAAGGGATATAAAAGTATCTCCAAAAGCCTTGCTGTTCATCAGTCCACGGTAAGACAAATTGTCTATAAATGGAGAAAGTTCAGCACTGCTGCTACTCTCCCTAGGAGTGGCCGTCCTGTAAAGATGACTGCAAGAGCACAGCGCAGACTGCTCAATGAGGTGAAGAAGAATCCTAGAGTGTCAGCTAAAGACTTACAAAAGTCTCTGGCATATGCTAACATCCCTGTTAGTGAATCTACGATAAGTAAAACACTAAACAAGAATGGATTTCATGGGAGGACACCACAGAGGAAGCCACTGCTGTCCAAAAAAAACATTGCTGCACGTTTACAGCTTGCACAAGAGCACCTCTGTTCCACAGCAGTACTGGCAAAATATTCTGTGGACAGATGAAACCAAAGTTGAGTTGTTTGGAAGAAACACACAACACTATGTGTGGAGAAAAAGAGGCACAGCACACCAACATCAAAACCTCATCCCAACTGTGAAGTATGGTGGTGGGGGCATCATGGTTTGGGGCTGCTCTGCTGCGTCAGGGCCTGGACGGATTGCTATCATCGAAGGAAAAATGAATTCCCAAGTTTATCAAGACATTTTGCAGGAGAACTTAAGGCCATCTGTCCACCAGCTGAAGCTCAACAGAAGATGGGTGTTGCAACAGGACAACGACCCAAAGCATAGAAGTAAATCAACAACAGAATGGCTTAAACAGAAGAAAATACGCCTTCTGGAGTGGCCCAGTTAGAGTCCTGACCTCAACCCGATTGAGATGCTATGGCATGACCTCAAGAAAGCGATTCACACCAGACATCCCAAGAATATTGCTAAACTGAAACAGTTCTGTAAAGAGGAATGGTCAAGAATTACTCCTGACTGTTGTGCACGTCTGATCTGCAACTACAGGAAACGTTTGGTTGAAGTTAATGCTGACAAAGGAGGTTCAACCAGTTATTAAATCCAAGGGTTCACATACTTTTTCCATCTGCACTGTGAATGCTTACATGGTGTGTTCAAAAAAACATGGTAACATTTAATTCTTTGTGTGTTATTAGTTTAAGCAGACTGTGATTGTCTATTGTTGTGACTTAGATGAAGATCAGATCACATTTTATGACCAATTTGTGCAGAAATCCATATCATTCAAAAGGGTTCACATACTTTTTCTTGCAACTGTATATATATCTATATAGCTCCCAATATTGCCCTGCCCCAATATATAAACTGATCCTGCACAGTGCCATCTGTAGATATATTGCCCCCCCCAAGTGCCCTCAGTATATATAATGGACTCCCATTAAGCCATCAGCCGCTGTTTTAAACAGGTTGTCCAGGATTAGAAAAACATGGCTGCTTTCTTCCAAAAACAACATCATCCCTGTCTATGTGGTATTCCATACACGTTGTAGTCAATGGGTCAGAGCTGCAATACCGCACACAACATGTGGACAGGGGTGGTGCTGTTTTTGGATAATAGCAGCCATGTTTTTCTAATCCTGCATAACCCTTTAAGGAAGGTCAAGCACAGGGAGGATCAGTACTTATTAAGATTTTGGGAGCAGGGGGCAGTGTTGCTTCTCTACTCTTCATTCATAAAGGTGGCACATGCTTTTACTTTGCCAAAACGGGTGTATTTATTTACTAGGGGCAGGGGGAGAGTCTCTAAGGCAGGGATCAGCAGCCTCTGACGCTCCAACTGTTGTGAAACTACAACTCCCAGCATGCACCCTTGCTTGGCTGTTCATGAAACACCTGTAGAAGTGATTAGAACATGTTGGTAGTCATAGCTTCACAGTTGGAGTACCCAAGGTTGCTGGCCCCTGCTCTAGGAGTAAGGCTGGGTTCACACCTGAGCGTATTCGATAAGCGCTGTTTACAGGCTTTTTTATCGGGCGTTTTTGAGGCGTATTTTGGGGCGTTTTTGTATTTTTGAAACGCGCGTCGTACGTGCGTTCTTGCTATTGACCACAGAGATGTACAATGAAAAACAGAGGTGTTACGCGCGACAATACGCGCCAAAGAAGCTCCTGTACTTCTTGGGGTGTAGGGCGGCGGGTCCGCAATATACAGTCGTGGCCAAAAGTTTTGAGAATTACATAAATATTGGAAATTGGAAAAGTTGCTGCTTAAGTTTTTATAATAGCAATTTGCATATACTCCAGAATGTTATGAAGAGTGATCAGATGAATTGCATAGTCCTTCTTTGCCATGAAAATTAACTTAATCCCCAAAAAAAACTTTCCACTGCATTTCATTGCTGTCATTAAAGGACCTGCTGAGATCATTTCAGTAATCGTCTTGTTAACTCAGGTGAGAATGTTGACGAGCACAAGGCTGGAGATCATTATGTCAGGCTGATTGGGTTAAAATGGCAGACTTGACATGTTAAAAGGAGGGTGATGCTTGAAATCATTGTTCTTCCATTGTTAACCATGGTGACCTGCAAAGAAACGCGTGCAGCCATCATTGTGTTGCATAATAATGGCTTCACAGGCAAGGATATTGTGGCTACTAAGATTGCACCTCAATCAACAATTTATAGGATCATCAAGAACTTCAAGGAAAGGGGTTCAATTCTTGTTAAGAAGGCTTCAGGGCGTCCAAGAAAGTCCAGCAAGCGCCAGGAACGTCTCCTAAAGAGGATTCAGCTGTGGGATCGGAGTGCCACCAGTGCAGAGCTTGCTCAGGAATGGCAGCAGGCAGGTGTGAGCGCATCTGGACGCACAGTGAGGCGAAGACTTTTGGAAGATGGCCTGGTGTCAAGAAGGGCAGCAAAAAAGCCACTTCTCTCAAAAAAAAACATCAGGGACAGATTGATCTTCTGCAGTAAGTATGGTAAATGGACTGCTGAGGACTGTGGCAAAGTCATATTCTCCGATGAAGCCTCTTTCTGATTGTTTGGGGCATCTGGAAAAAGGCTTGTCCGGAGAAGAAAAGGTGAGCGCTACTATCAGTTCTGTGTCATGCCAACAGTAAAGCATCCTGAGACCATTCATGTGTGGGGTTGCTTCTCATCCAAGGGAGTGGGCTCACTCACAATTTTGCCCAAAAACACAGCCATGAATAAAGAATGTTACCAAAACACCCTCCAACAGCAACTTCTTCCAACAATCCAACAACAGTTTGGTGAAGAACAATGCATTTTCCAGCACGATGGAGCACCGTGCCATAAGGCATAAGTGATAACTAAGTGGCTCGGGGACCAAAATGTTGACATTTTGGGTCCATGGCCTGGAAACTCCCCAGATCTTAATCCCATTGAGAACTTGTGGTCAATCCTCAAGAGGCGGGTGGACAAACAAAAACCCACTAATTCTGACAAACTCCAAGAAGTGATTATGAAAGAATGGGTTGCTATCAGTCAGGAATTGGCCCAGAAGTTGATTGAGAGCATGCCCAGTCGAATTGCAGAGGTCCTGAAAAAGAAGGGCCAACACTGCAAATACTGACTCTTTGCATAAATGTCATGTGATTGTCGATAAAAGCCTTTGAAACGTATGAAGTGCGTGTAATTCTATTTCACTACATCACAGAAACAACTGAAACAAAAGATCTAAAAGCAGTTTAGCAGCAAACTTTGTGAAAACTAATATTTGTGTCATTCTCAAAACTTTTGGCCACGACTGTACAGGCCCCGGACGTTTTTGCACTGCATCATGGATGCGGACCCATTTACTTGAATGGGTCGGCAATCCCGAAGGTGCGGCATGAAGAGAAACCCATGGGGTTCCATAGCTATTTTTTTTGTGGAGCGGACAGATCACTAACCCATTCAAGTTGAATGGGTCTGGATCTGTCTGCGGAACCCGCACAGATGTTGCCCGTGCATTGGGGACCGCAAATTGCAGCCCCCTATGCACGGGTTTATGTGCATGAGTCCTTAGTGTGAGCACTCCTTAGGCTACCTGCACACATTGTGGATTACATGAGGATTTTTCGCACAGATTTTCGATTGGGAAAAATCGCAGGGTAGCACAGTACCAGCAAAGTAATTGAAATTACACAAATCTCATGCACACTTTGCAAATTTTTTTTTACGTGCAGAAATTGACCTGCCTTCCTGCATGTCGATTGTTTTTTCAGATTTTTAGCGTGGATTTCGCCCTTTTCAATGCAGATTAGACAAAAAAATGTATCAAAATCTGCAGCAAAATCTTGGTATGGATGTGATGGGCAAACACAGAGAAATCCACATGAAATTTCAGTTTGGGAACCTGAACCCGTGAGCAGGATGCCTTGTGGTAATTTCATACTACATTTTCATTATTATTTACCCATCCCCCGATACAGCAGTTCGGCCGCTGATCCAGTCCCCTCCACTTCCCGGTCTCAGGCTTGACACGCCAGAAATGGCTTGGCCTGCCCACCTAGCCGATCATACGAGGCTGAGGTGCGTCACTGCTGTGGCCGATGACTGATAGAATAGGCAGTCCAAGCTGTTTCTAGCGTGTCAGGCCCGAATTCAGAAAAAGGAGAAGAGCGCGGACCAGAGCAGCGGATTAATGACGTAAGTAATGATGGTTTGCTTAAACCACTTTGACGCAGTTTGTTTATTAAAATTATTCTCACGGAATACCCCCTTAACAATCAATCCCAGGAAAAATGTATAATACCAAGAAAACCCCTATACTAGTAAGAAGACACCATATTGTTATTCCCAACAAAAAGGTACAATGTTCTTTCACTTGATTTGCACCCCCCCCCCCCCCCAAACTTCTGGACCCCATATGGCTATAGTTTCCCCCATGCTGTAAGCTGTGAAATTCTGATACTTAGGCCTCTCCCACATTTTGGCGTCCATAAAAGAAAGTATGCGTGTTTCATCCGTGAAGGATCCGTGGTTGGTCCGCGTGTCCGTTTTTACCATCTTTGTGTCATCTGTAATTCACGTTGCTCAGCTGAAAATTAATTTCCAAAGAATCTCCTATTAGTCTTCAGTGAAAAAAGGACGCACCGTGGATGCCATCAGTGGTGTGTCCGTGATTTTCATGGACCCATAGACTTCTATAGGCGTGCTTGGTCCGCATCATGGATCAAAGTAGTGAATGTCTCCGTGATTTTTTTACTGATCTAAGGTCAGTAAAAAAATACTGAAATGTAAACAGACACATTTAATTAAATGGGTACGTGTGCTGTCCGTGGAAAATGCGGACAGCACACGTTAGTGAAATACGGAAATGTGGATGAGGCCTTAAAGAGGACCTTTCACCTCCCCTGACACTCCTGTTTTAATAGCTTCATGTATTCCCCATGTAATAACAATTCTGGAGCCTCTAGTCTTATGTCTCTATGTTGTGCCATTCCTTTATTATTTCTACTAGAAGTTATGAATGAATTGCTAGCAGTCTGCAGTAAGGGTACAGAGGGGAGGTAACCAGTTGTGGGTGTGTCCCTGCACAGACTGACTCTATCCAATCAGTGCTGCCATTTTCAGTCTGTGCAGAGACACACCCCCAACTGGTTACCTCCCCTCTGTACCCTTACTGCAGACTGCTAGCAATTCATTCATAACTTCTAGTAGAAATAATAAAGGAATTGCACAACATAGAGACAAAAAAAAAAAAAAAAGAATAGAGGCTCCATAACTGTTATTACATGGGGAATGTGTGTAGCTATTAAAATAGGCAGGTCAGGAGTGGTAAAAGGTCCTGTTAAAAGTCACAGGGACCAGGAGTCAGAAATCCTTTTTTTCATAGACATTGGGACAAAGTCCCCTATTTTTGCGGTTGGCAATCTGACTGTACATTATGTGCATCCTGTAGTGCAGCATATGGGGCTGAAAAACAAGGGCACTCAGCCTCACGTTTAACCACCTCCGGACCGCTGTACGCACAGACGCGTCCTGGAGGTGGTTGATTCATTCCTCCTGGACGCGCCGGCGCGTCATCTCGCGAGACGCGAGATTTCGGTCACAGCCGGCCCGCGCATGCGCATCGCGGGCCGGCAAAAGTTAGAGGAGTATTTCATCAGCAACCTGCCAGCCAATGATCGTCGCTGGCAGGTTGCTGATTTTTAAAAAATCGAATCACAAGCCAGATAACAGATCATATTAGTAAATATGATCTGTTATATGGCTTCTCTGCTTCTCTGCTGGTCCTTTTCGTCGGTTGGATCCAGCAGAGAAGCAGACATCACTGTGAGTACACACCAAACACTGCCCTTAGCCCCTGATCACCATCCATCACCCCCATCATCCAAATTAACCCCTTGATCGCCCCCTGTCAATCACTTAGTGAAAGACAAAAAGTGATCAGTGTAAACTGACACTTTTTTTTTTCACTAGTATTGGCTGTTAGGTTTTAGGGATAGTTTAGGCCCCTTGGTTAGGTAGTTAGCGTCAGTTAGCGCCCACCCCACCGCACCGCAGTCACTTTTATTCGCTGTTTAGCGTATCGCTAATCAGCATTTGTACTTTTATAGTATCTGTAAGTGATCAAAACTGATCACGGTCAGATCTATAATAGTATTAGTGTCACTTTAGTTCGCCCTCCACCCAAAACGCAGTGTTTGCCCGATCAGGCCTGATCGGTCGCCCACACGTGCGTTCACCCACGCCCGCCCCACCGCAGTGACAAAAAAATTTTTTTTTTTGATCACTGCACATTCACTTTACACGCTCTGCGGCGATAAAAAAATCAGTTTTGATATTTTTTATCAACCGCAGCGGCCTCCGGTACTTCGCTAGCCTCCCCTTTGTAAGACAGGCTTGCTTTTTTTCTTGGGTAGTCTCAGGGAATACCCCTAAATTTAGTAGTCCAAATGTCAAACAGGGGGTATTCTTCTGAAGAGGCCTACAGGATTCTGACCCAGTCGGATGAGGAGTGGGAACCCTCATCTGATGAATCTAGCGGGTCAGAATATGAACCTGTAGAAAGCAGTGGCTCTCTGACCCAAAGTTCGGACGAGGAGGTTGAGGTCCCTGGCAGCACCAGGCGTACCCGGCCCCGTGTCGCTAGACCACAGGTTATGCAGGATCCGCTTCAAGAGCAGCAGAGTGGGGCTGTCGCTGCCGGATCACGTGGTGAGGCATACACCAGCAGCGCAGCCCTTCCTGGACCTAGTACCAGCACTGCCGTACAACATGGTGAAGTAGCGAGCACCAGAAGGGCAGTTGAAGCTGGTACGGTGGCACGTGCACTAGTTACCCCGTCGCAGCCACCGCACAGACAGGCCCGTAGAGCCCCTAGAATCCCTGAGGTGCTGGCAAACCCTGATTGGCAGTCACCAACTTCAGCCGCACCAGTAGTTCCCCCTTTCACCGCCCAGTCTGGAGTTCGGGTTGAGACGGCTCAGATCAGTACGGCCCTGGGATTTTTTGAGCTGTTCTTGACTGCGGAGCTCTTGGACTTAGTCGTGGCAGAGACCAACCAATATGCCACACAATTTATAACCGCAAACCCGGGAAGCTTTTATGCCCAGCCTTTCCGGTGGAAACCAGTCCAAGTTTCCGAACTTAAAATTTTTCTGGGCCTTCTCCTCAACATGGGCCTGACAAAAAAGCATGAATTGCGGTCATATTGGTCAACGCACCCAATTCATCACATGCCCATGTTCTCTGCTGCTATGTCCAGGACACGATTTGAGGCCATCCTGCGTTTCCTGCACTTTAGCGACAACACCACCTCCCGTCCCAGAGGCCACCCAGCTTTTGACCGGCTCCACAAAATTCGGCCCCTCATAGACCATTTCAACCAGAAATTTGCAGATTTGTATACCCCTGAGCAAAACATCTGCGTAGACGAGTCCCTAATACATTTTACCGGGCGCCTTGGCTTCAAACAGTACATCCCAAGCAAGCGTGCCCGGTATGGGGTCAAATTGTATAAGCTCTGTGAAAGGGCCACAGGCTATACCCACAAATTTCGGATCTATGAGGGAAAAGATCAGACCCTGGAGCCGGTCGGTTGCCCTGACTACCTGGGGAGCAGTGGGAAGACAGTCTGGGACTTGGTGTCACCCTTATTCGGCAAGGGGTACCATCTTTATGTGGACAATTTTTACACAAGTGTGGCCCTCTTTAGGCATTTGTTTCTAGAACGGATTTGCGCCTGTGGCACCGCGCGAACTAGTCGCGTGGGCTTCCCCCAACGGCTTGTAACCACCCGTCTTGCAAGGGGGGAGAGGGCTGCCTTGTGTAACGAAGAACTGCTCGCGGTGAAATGGAGAGACAAGCGTGACGTTTACATGCTCTCCTCCATTCACGCAGACACGACAATACAAATTCAAAGGGCAACCCGTGTCATTGAAAAGCCCCTCTCAGTCCACGACTATAATGCGCTCATGGGAGGGGTGGACTTCAATGACCAGATGTTGGCTCCCTATTTAGTTTCCCGCAGAACCAGACGCTGGTATAAGAAGGTGTCTGTATATTTAATTCAATTGGCGCTCTACAATAGTTTTGTTCTCTACAGTAAGGCTGGGAGAACACGATCCTTCCTCAAATTCCAGGAAGAGATCATCGAGAACCTCCTTTACCCAGGAGGTTCCGTGGCCCCATCCACCAGTGTAGTTAGCCGTCTACACGAGCGACATTTCCCCAGTGTCGTTGCTGGTACCTCAACCCAACCGCCACCCCGAAAAAAATGTCGTGTCTGTAGCAGGAGTGGAATAAGGCGTGACACCCGCTATTTCTGTCCTGACTGTCCGGACCACCCTGCCCTATGCTTAGGAGAGTGTTTCCGGAAGTACCACACACAGGTACACCTAGCATAGGGATCACATCTCACCAGGACAGGCACACAGGGCTATTAGGGCCCTTTCTCTCACAGCTGCTGCAAACCTCTCCTTTCACCTGGGATAAAGTGCATAACGTACTTCGCCACATCTTTGGGCGATTTGCGCTTTGCACATTGTCCCATGGGGAAGGAGAGGTTTGTTCTATAAAGGTAAAAAAAACAAAACAAAAAAAAAATTACCGGTAAGTAAAAAAGTTAAAAAAGTTTAAAAAAGTTAATATGTTCTGTTCTAAAGTTAATAAAGTTATTGCTTTGCGGCCTGGTTTTTTCTTTTTTGTTTTGTTTTTTTTACCTTCCAGGTGGACCATCCGATCGACCAGCTGCAGCACTGATGTGCATTCGGACAGAAGCATTGCGCTGCTGTCAGATTACACGCAAGTCGGTGTATGCGGCGCTGCAAGACGAGATTTCTCCTCTGCAGTAAAAGATATGTTTGCCAAGGCATATGAGCTGAGGAGGTGGCGGTGTTCATATACTTTGGCAAACACTTTGTATATATAAAAAAAAAAATCCCGGCAATGATTTATTCATCCACATCGATTGATGTGAATGGAGAAATCTGGTTTGCCAGGGCATACGAGCTGAAGTGGGTATGGATGTTGGGCGGAGCTCCTATGTCCTGGCAGACGCCTTTCCCCTCCTTTTTTCTTTTTTTGGCCGAGATTTTTTCATCCACATTGATCGATGCGAATGAAGAAATCTGTGCCGTTCATTTTTTTCTTTCAGCCCAGAGGCTGAACGGAAAAAAAAAATCTCATTACCCGTATGCTCAATATAAGGAGAATAGCAGAAACTCCTAATGCTGGGCATACATGTAATGATTGCGGAGACCCTCAAATGCCAGGGCAGTACAAACACCCCACAAATAACACCATTTTGGAAAGAAGACACCCCAAGGTATTCGCTGAGGGGCATATTGAGTCCATGAAAGATTGAAATTTTTGTCCCAAGTTAGCGGAAAGGGAGACTTTGTGAGAACAAAATCAAAAAAATCAATTTCCGCTAACTTGTGCCAAAATTTTTTTTTTTCAATGAACTCGCCATGCCCCTCATTGAATACCTTGGGGTGTCTTCTTTCCAAAATGGGGTCACATGTGGGGTATTTATACTGCCCTGGCATTTTAGGGGCCCCAAAGCGTGAGAAGAAGTCTGGTATCCAAATGTCTAAAAATGCCCTGCTAAAAGGAATTTGGGCCCCTTTGCCCACCTAGGCTGCAAAAAAGTGTCACACATCTGGTATCTCCGTACTCAGGAGAAGTTGAGGAATGTGTTTTGGGGTGTCTTTTTACATATACCCATGCTGGGTGAGATAAATATCTTGGTCAAATGCAAACTTTGTATAAAAAAAATGGGAAAAGTTGTCTTTGCCAAGATATTTCTCTCACCCAGCATGGGTATATGTAAAATGACACCCCAAAACACATTCCCCACCTTCTCCTGAGTACGGAGATACCAGATGTGTGACACTTTTTTGCAGCCTAGGTGGGCAAAGGGGCCCACATTCCAAAGAGCACCTTTCGGATTTCACAGGTCATTTACCTACTTACCACACATTAGGGCCCCTGTAAAATGCCAGGGCAGTATAACTACCCCACAAGTGACCCCATTTTGGAAAGAAGACACCCCAAGGTATTCCGTGAGGGGCATGGCAAGTTCCTAGAATTTTTAATTTTTAGTCACAAGTTAGTGGAAAATGATGATTTTTTTTTTTTTTTTTTTTTTTCATACAAAGTCTCATATTCCACTAACTTGTGACAAAAAATAAAAACTTCCATGAACTCACTATGCCCATCAGCGAATACCTTGGGGTCTCTTCTTTCCAAAATGGGGTCACTTGTGGGGTAGTTATACTGCCCTGGCATTCTAGGGGCCCAAATGTGTGGTAAGGAGTTTGAAATCAAATTCAGTAAAAAATGACCTGTGAAATCCGAAAGGTGCTCTTTGGAATGTGGGCCCCTTTGCCCACCTAGGCTGCAAAAAAGTGTCACACATCTGGTATCTCCGTACTCAGGAGAAGTTGAGGAATGTGTTTTGGGGTGTCTTTTTACATATACCCATGCTGGGTGAGATAAATATCTTGGTCAAATGCCAACTTTGTATAAAAAAATGGGAAAAGTTGTCTTTTGCCAAGATATTTCTCTCACCCAGCATGGGTATATATAAAATGACACCCCAAAACACATTCCCCACCTTCTCCTGAGTACGGAGATACCAGATGTGTGACACTTTTTTGCAGCCTAGGTGGGCAAAGGGGCCCATATTCCAAAGAGCACCTTTCGGATTTCACAGGTCAATTTTTACAGAATTTGATTTCAAACTCCTTACCACACATTTGGGCCCCTAGAATGCCAGGGCAGTATAACTACCCCACAAGTGACCCCATTTTGGAAAGAAGACACCCCAAGGTATTCCGTGAGGGGCATGGCGAGTTCCTAGAATTTTTTATTTTTTGTCACAAGTTAGTGGAAAATGATGATTTTTTTTTTTTTTTTTTTTTTTTTTCATACAAAGTCTCATATTCCACTAACTTGTGACAAAAAATAAAAACTTCCATGAACTCACTATGCCCATCAGCGAATACCTTGGGGTCTCTTCTTTCCAAAATGGGGTCACTTGTGGGGTAGTTATACTGCCCTGGCATTCTAGGGGCCCAAATGTGTGGTAAGGAGTTTGAAATCAAATTCTGTAAAAATTGACCTGTGAAATCCGAAAGGTGCTCTTTGGAATATGGGCCCCTTTGCCCACCTAGGCTGCAAAAAAGTGTCACACATCTGGTATCTCCGTACTCAGGAGAAGGTGGGGAATGTGTTTTGGGGTGTCATTTTATATATACCCATGCTGGGTGAGAGAAATATCTTGGCAAAAGACAACTTTTCCCATTTTTTTATACAAAGTTGGCATTTGACCAAGATATTTATCTCACCCAGCATGGGTATATGTAAAAAGACACCCCAAAACACATTCCTCAACTTCTCCTGAGTACGGAGATACCAGATGTGTGACACTTTTTTGCAGCCTAGGTGGGCAAAGGGGCCCACATTCCAAAGAGCACCTTTCGGATTTCACAGGTCATTTTTTACTGAATTTGATTTCAAACTCCTTACCACACATTTGGGCCCCTAGAATGCCAGGGCAGTATAACTACCCCACAAGTGACCCCATTTTGGAAAGAAGACACCCCAAGGTATTCCGTGAGGGGCATGGTTAGTTCCTAGAATTTTTTATTTTTTGTCACAAGTTAGTGGAAAATGATGATTTTTTTTTTTTTTTTTTTTTCATACAAAGTCTCATATTCCACTAACTTGTGACAAAAAATAAAAACTTCCATGAACTCACTATGCCCATCAGCGAATACCTTGGGGTCTCTTCTTTCCAAAATGGGGTCACTTGTGGGGTAGTTATACTGCCCTGGCATTCTAGGGGCCCAAATGTGTGGTAAGGAGTTTGAAATCAAATTCTGTAAAAATTGACCTGTGAAATCCGAAAGGTGCTCTTTGGAATATGGGCCCCTTTGCCCACCTAGGCTGCAAAAAAGTGTCACACATCTGGTATCTCCGTACTCAGGAGAAGTTGAGGAATGTGTTTTGGGGTGTCTTTTTACATATACCCATGCTGGGTGAGATAAATATCTTGGTCAAATGCCAACTTTGTATAAAAAAATGGGAAAAGTTGTCTTTTGCCAAGATATTTCTCTCACCCAGCATGGGTATATATAAAATGACACCCCAAAACACATTCCCCACCTTCTCCTGAGTACGGAGATACCAGATGTGTGACACTTTTTTGCAGCCTAGGTGGGCAAAGGGGCCCATATTCCAAAGAGCACCTTTCGGATTTCACAGGTCAATTTTTACAGAATTTGATTTCAAACTCCTTACCACACATTTGGGCCCCTAGAATGCCAGGGCAGTATAACTACCCCACAAGTGACCCCATTTTGGAAAGAAGAGACCCCAAGGTATTCGCTGATGGGCATAGTGAGTTCATAGAACTTTTTATTTTTTGTCACAAGTTAGTGGAATATGAGACTTTGTAAGAAAAAAAAAAAAAAAAAAAAAA
This sequence comes from Bufo bufo, assembly GCF_905171765.1. Lineage (NCBI taxonomy): Eukaryota > Metazoa > Chordata > Amphibia > Anura > Bufonidae > Bufo > Bufo bufo. The sequence continues at coordinate 519,488,075 of NC_053393.1, forward strand.
AATCATCATTTTCCGCTAACTTGTGACAAAAAATAAAAAGTTCTATGAACTCACTATGCCCATCAGTGAATACCTTAGGGTGTCTACTTTCAGAAATGGGGTCATTTGTGGGGTGTTTGTACTGTCTGGGCATTGTAGAACCTCAGGAAACATGACAGGTGCTCAGAAAGTCAGAGCTGCTTCAAAAAGCGGAAATTCACATTTTTGTACCATAGTTTGTAAACGCTATAACTTTTACCCAAACCATTTTTTTTTTACCCAAACATTTTTTTTTTATCAAAGACATGTAGAACTATAAATTTAGAGCAAAATTTCTATATGGATGTCGTTTTTTTTTGCAAAATTTTACACCTGAAAGTGAAAAATGTCATTTTTTTGCAAAAAAATCGTTAAATTTCGATTAATAACAAAAAAAGTAAAAATGTCAGCAGCAAAGAAATACCACCAAATGAAAGCTCTATTAGTGAGAAGAAAAGGAGGTAAAATTCATTTGGGTGGTAAGTTGCATGACCGAGCAATAAACGGTGAAAGTAGTGTAGGTCAGAAGTGTAAAAAGTGGCCTGGTCTTTCAGGGTGTTTAAGCACTGGGGGCTGAGGTGGTTAAAGGGGTATTCCAGGATTTTGATATTGATAGCCAATTTTCAGGATAAGTCATCAATGTCAGATTGGTGAGGGTCTGACACCCTTGCTGATCAGCTATTAGCTGCAGTCATCAGCAGAACTACACAGATCCATCTATTGTGTAGTGGACAGAATTGGTAACTAGAGTGCTGCTGTTATGCACTTTAATAAGAGCAATGCTGCTTAAGCAGCTCTGTCCACTTAACAATGAATGGAGCTCTGTAGTTCTGGCATCAGAGCTACAACATAGTAACATAGTAACATAGTACATAAGGCCGAAAAAAGACATTTGTCCATCCAGTTCGGCCTGTTATCTTGCAAGTTGATCCAGAGGAAGGCAAAAAAAAACTGTGAGGTAGAAGCCAATTTTCCTCACTTTAGGGGAATAAAAAATTCCTTCCCGACTCCAATCAGGCAATCAGAATAACTCCCTGGATCAACGACCCCTCTCTAGTAGCTATAGCCTGTAATATTATTACACTCCAGAAATATATCCAGGCCCCTCTTGAATTCCTTTATTGTACTCACCATCACCACCTCCTCCGGCAGAGAGTTCCATAGTCTCACTGCTCTTACCGTAAAGAATCCTCTTCTATGTTTGTGTACAAACCTTCTTTCCTCCAGACGCAGAGGATGTCCCCTCGTCACAGTTACAGTCCTGGGGATAAATAGATGATGGGAGAGATCTCTGTACTGACCCCTGATATATTTATACATAGTAATTAGATCTCCCCTCAGTCGTCTTCTTTCGAACGTGAATAACCCTAATTTTGATAATCTTTCAGGGTACTGTATTTGCCCCATTCCAGTTATTACTTTAGTTGCCCTCCTCTGGACCCTCTCCAGCTCTGCTATGTCTGCCTTGTTTACAGGAGCCCAGAACTGTACACAGTACTCCATGTGTGGTCTGACTAGCGATTTGTAAAGTGGCAGGAATATGTTCTCATCACGGGCATCTATGCCCCTTCGGATGCAACCCATTATCTTATTGGCCTTGGTGGCAGCTGCCTGACACTGGTTTTTGCAGCTTAGTTTGCTGTTTATTAAAATTCCTAGATCCTTTTCCATGTCAGTGTTACCGAGTGTTTTACCATTTAGTATGTACGGGTGACTTGCATTATTCCTTCCCATGTGCATAACCTTACATTTATCAGTGTTAAACCTCATCTGCCACTTATCTGCCCAAGCCTCCAATCTATCCAGATCCATCAGTAGCTGTATACTGTCCTCTTCAGTGTTAATTACTTTACACAGTTTAGTGTCATCTGCGAAAATTTATATTTTACTATGCAAGCCTTCTACAAGATCATTAATAAATATATTGAAGAGAATAGGGCCCAATACTGACCCCTGAGGTACCCCACTAGTGACAGTGACCCAATCTGAGTATGTACCATAAATAACCACCCTCTGTTTTCTATCACTGACCCAGTTACTTACCCACTTACAGACGTTTTCTCCCAGTCCGAGCATTCTCATTTTATATACTAACCTTTTATGTGGTACAGTGTCAAATGCTTTGGAGAAGTCCAGATACACGACATCCATTGATTCGCCGCTGTCAAGTCTAGAACTTACCTCCTCACAGAAACTGATTAAATTAGTTTGACATGACCGATCCCTCACGAAGCCATGCTGATATGGCGTTATTTGCTTATTTCCGTTGAGATGCTCTAAGATAACATCTCTCAGAAAACCTTTAAACAGTTTACCCACAACAGATGTTAAACTTACCGGCCTATAGTTTCCAGGCTCTGTTTTTGGACACTTTTTGAATATTGGCACCACATTTGCTATGCGCCAATCCTGTGGGACATTCCCTGTCAGTATAGAGTCCGCAAATATCAGAAATAAGGGTCTGGCTATGACATTACTTAATTCCCTTAGGATACGGGGGTGTATGCCATCCGGTCCTGGCGATTTGTCTATTTTGATCTTTTTAAGTCGCTGTTGTACTTCTTCCTGGGTCAGACAGGACACTTTTAATGGGGAATTTATTTCAACATTCAGCATTTCATCTGACAGTTTATATTCCTCAGTGAATACATTGGAGAAAAAAATATTTAACAGCTTTGCTTTCTCCTCGTCGCTCTCTGCAAATCCCCCCTCATTACCCTTTAAAGGGCCGACACCTTCAGATTTATACTTTTTAACATTTATATAATTGAAGAACATTTTAGGGTTAGTTTTACTCTCTTTGGCAATTAATCTCTCGGTGTCTAGTTTGGCCGCTTCTATTTGTTTTTTACATGTTCTATTTTTTTCCTTATAATTTTTCAGTGCTTCCGTGCTACCCTCCTGTTTTAGTGTTTTATATGCTTTCTTTTTGTCATTTATTGCTTTCTTTACAGTTCTATTTATCCACATTGGTTTCTTTTTGTTCCTTAACCTTTTATTCCCATACGGTATGTACCTCTCACAAAACAGATGATCTGCTGGCATGCAGAGTGTCAGAGCCCCACCAATCTGATTGTGCTGTTCCAGCTATGGCTTCCCAACTACAGTAGAATCCAATCAGGGCTCGAGTCCTGCAGGAATGTGTGGAAACGGCGTTCCTGCACTTTTTTCATAGCAGGAAGGCAATTCCCTTTCAGGGCTGTCTTTAACGCCGGGCAAAAGGACCAGGAAGCGGTGAAGGCTTTATACTCACCGCTTCCTGGTCCTCAGCTGTAGGCTGTGCAGGTCTGCGCACAGGCATGAGGGCTGAGGTGCTCTGTGACATCATGCTGCGCTTATGTCACGTCGGACGTGCACTCAGACTCAAAAATAAACCACCAACCAGGCTCTGGGCGAGTGACAGGGGAAGGGTCACCTTCTAGCTAATCCCTGACCTCTTTCCCTGCACTGCTCAGCCCACATGCAGACCTTGGTGGTAGGTATGATGTGTCCCCGTGCCTGGGCTGAAACTCCCTAAATTCCCTGAGATTTGCTCGCACAGAACTTGGATGGGAGAGATGACACAAAACAACCAAACTAAAACCACACTTATCTTTCTGAGCTGGAACAGACAACCTTCCTTCCTAGCTTCCAAGACCACAGTGATTTCTATAATCCGCTCAGAGCACTGGGATGGTGTGCTATTTAAACTAATGACCCCACCCAGTGCACCTGATGAGAGGCGGATCCAGCACGGTTCCAAAACAAACACTTAACTCGTGCTGCTATCCTGGCCGACCTCCGCACATCGTCAGAGCGGGGCATTCACAGCACAGCCAAAAGCAGGAGCGGCGTCCAGGAGCAGGAGAGGGTAAGTGGTTTTTTATTTTATATTTTATGAGGCTGATGGAGAGGCACTGACTAGGGGCTGATGGAGAGGCACTGGGGGATGGTGAGAGCAGGGCCGGCTCCAGGGTTATGTGGGCCTTTGGGCGATAAAGACAGTGGGCCCCCCTTGTGGTATTTTGCACAATTTACTCACTATAAAACAGCATTGGGGGTCATACTGTATGGAGGGGACACTGGGGGACAAGATACTGTATGGGGTCACTGGGGGGTCATTATTCAGAAAAGGGGGCACTGGGGGTCATTATAGTCTGAGGGGGCCACAGGGGGTTATTATACTGTATGGGGTGCTACTAGGGACATTATATTGAATGGAGGGACACTGGGGGTCATTATACTGTATGGGGGGGCTCTGGAGGTCATTATGCTGTATGGAGGGCCATTGGGATCATTATATTGTGTTAGGGGCCCTCACACAGTATAATGGCCCCCTAACATATCTATCGTTGCTGAAGTGCAGGGAAGCCGCAGCTCATCTCCCTATCAGCTTCATTGCAACCTGAAATCTCCAGATCTGGAAGTGATATAGACTATGCACTGTCCAGCAGAGGGGTTCTCAGGGTCACAGTCCAGTCCAGCAGGGTGGATCAGACTCCATGAAAAGCGTCCGGTGGGATCCAGCAGCTACCTGCTGCTCTTATAGTTCCAGAGAACGGGGGAGCACAGCTCCTTTCCTCCCACTCTACACGAACAGAGCGCCATCCACTCATATTCTCCTCCCCCCTGATAGCAGCTCCAATGTGTTGGGCATGGTTACATAGCATAACCACGCCTCTATGCAAATATTCAATACCCCTTACCCTTTTACTATCAATCACGCTCCCTTTGAGCGGTGACGTCAGAGCATCCTGCAGAACGTGTGTCTACTCCTCAAGGATCGGGACGGGAAGTATCGGGGCCCCATCCCTCCCCTCTTGGCACACACTGCACAGTGGGCCCCTCCAGGAGCAGTGGGCCCTGGCACCCGCCCGAGTATGCCGGGTGCTGGCGCCAGCCCTGGGTGAGAGGCACTGGGGGCTGATGGAGAGGCACTGGGGGCTGATGGAAAGGCTACTGGGGGCTGCTATGAGGCTACTGGGGGCTGCTATGAGGCTACTGGGGGCTGCTATCTGAGGTCTGACTGGGGGTCATTCATATTGGGGTCTGAGCTGAGGTGTGATTTGAGGTCTTATTGGAGTCTTATTAACATTGGGGATCTTATTGGGGCTGTTAGCTGAGGTCTGATTAACATTGGTGGTCTGATTGGTGGTCTGACCTGAGGTGTAATGAAAAATATTTTCTTCTTATTGTCCCCCTCTAAAACCTAGGTGCGTCTTATGTGCCGGTGCATCTTATAGGGCGAAGAATACGGTACTTGCTTGCGCCTCCTCCCGACCTCCCCTGCCCTTTACGTTCGCCGCGCGCTGTGATGTTACGCGGAGGCACTGCAACGCTAGGGTGAGCCCTGGTCTCCTTCCTGAACTACAGAGCAGTGCCCACTTCCAGCCCTGAGCCCAGCTGCCCAGAGCACTGATCCGGAGCAGCTTGGAGAAAAAAGGCCTCACAGTCTCCCACACGCCAGCACCCCTGAGGCCAAGCCTGTCAGCACCCCTGAGGCCAAGCCTGTCAGCACCCCTAAGGCCAAGCCTGTCAGCACCCCTGAGGCTAAGCCAGCCAGCACCCCTGAGGCCAACCCAGCCAGCACCCCTGAGGCCAAGCCAGCCAGCACCCTGAGTCTTCAGAACTGTAAGTAAATTATATATAAGGGGAGCTAATAATATGAAATAGACGAATTATGTCTGAACAGACATGTAGCGCAAATTCCAGTCTTTGTTTACATTTTGTTTTGATCACAACGTGTACATTTGGCTCAGTCCTTAAGGGGTTAAAAACAGTCACTAAAGGGTGGCAAACAGAATCACAAACCATATGTAATTAAGAACACAACTTCTGGAATAAAAGGGAATAATGACGGAATAAATGTTGCACTGAATTTTCTGCAAAATATAATTATACACTCACCTAAAGAATTATTAGGAACACCTGTTCTATTTCTCATTAATGCAATTATCTAGTCAACCAATCACATGGCAGTTGCTTCAATGCATTTAGGGGGGTGGTCCTGGTCAAGACAATCTCCTGAACTTCAAACTGAATGTCAGAATGGGAAAGAAAGGTGATTTAAGCAATTTTGAGCGTGGCATGGTTGTTGGTGCCAGACGGGCCGGTCTGAGTATTTCACAATCTGCTCAGTTACTGGGATTTTCACACACAACCATTTCTAGGGTTTACAAAGAATGGTGTGAAAAGGGAAAAACATCCAGTATGCGGCAGTCCTGTGGGCAAAAATGCCTTGTGGATGCTAGAGGTCAGAGGAGAATGGGCCGACTGATTCAAGCTGATAGAAGAGCAACGTTGACTGAAATAACCACTCGTTACAACCGAGGTATGCAGCAAAGCATTTGTGAAGCCACAACACGCACAACCTTGAGGCGGATGGGCTACAACAGCAGAAGACCCCACCGGGTACCACTCATCTCCACTACAAATAGGAAAAAGAGGCTACAATTTGCACGAGCTCACCAAAATTGGACTGTTGAAGACTGAAAAATGTTGCCTGGTCTGATGAGTCTCGATTTCTGTTGAGACATTCAAATGGTAGAGTCCGAATTTGGCGTAAACAGAATGAGAACATGTATCCATCATCTGATAGCTACTTCCAGCAGGATAATGCACCATGTCACAAAGCTCGAATCATTTCACATTGGTTTCTTGAACATGACAATGAGTTCACTGTACTAAAATGGCCCCCACAGTCACCAGATCTCAACCCAATAGGGCATCTTTGGGATGTGGTGGAACGGGAGCTTCGTGCCCTGGATGTGCATCCCTCAAATCTCTATCAACTGCAAGATGCTATCCTATCAATATGGGCCAACATTTCTAAAGAATGCTATCAGCACCTTGTGGAATCAATGCCACGTAGAATTAAGGCAGTTCTGAAGGCAAAAGGGGGTCCAACACTGTATTAGTATGGTGTTCCTAATAATTCTTTAGGTGAGTGTATATATGTGTGTGTATATATATATATATATATATATATATATTATTTTTTTTTGTGTGTGTGGGAGGGGGGGGGGGGGGGGGGGGGTCGGGGTGGCAGTGGTTCTTAGGTGAGTTCCCACACTTTTTTTCCCAGGACTTGACCCCTGAATCCAATTAATTGTTTTCAGTGTTATGTTTGTTAACCACTATACTTAGTGTACATTGCTGCCATCTAGTGGCCATTGTTATATTTGGTTTTATGTAATTCATTATGTTATTTATCTTGTAACTCATCCTCATCGTGTGTCCTGCAGTCTTTTCCTGTTTGTCAGACATGCCTCACAGAGCTACAGAAAGGATTTTCCTTTGACCTCTGTCATCATTTATCAAGGTACATTCAATAAATTACCTAAAGGCATATCCATTGTATTTTCCTCACTGGAATTCTACATGCAAGTGGTATCGGTAGGGGACTGATTATAGAAAGTTCACTATCTTCCATTGCTTGTACAAGAGATTGCCACTTACACTCATCAGATACTTCTCTCACGTACATTGGTGGCAGAATACTGATATTGATCCTATAGACAACCCCTTTAAGATTAAAAACAATTTATTCATATTGTAAGTGGTTTTCTGATATCCCAAGAAATAACCTCATAGATCAATTATTTTTTTTAAAAAGCAATACTTACGGGGTGGATGAGAATTTGTAAAGCAGTGCCCTGTGAAAAGTGGAGAGAATCACACTGCCGCCTTATGCACTCAGCGATTTATGCATTTAATATCTTAAGAAAAACCCCTAAACTAGACTACTTAATTAAATGTCCGAAATGTGATGCAGATCGAGCAGACTTGCTACATTGTGTCTGGGAGTGTGCACATGTCCAGACTTTCTGGATGGAGGTGTCTGATAGGATCAGGGGAACATGGGGGGAAACTCTATCGTACAGTCCTGAGACATTCCTTTTTCACATGTATGATGAAGTCTCTAAACCTAAACTGATAGTGGAAGTTGCTCTTTTGACATCTCTCCGTGGCCTCTTAAACAATTGGCTTAAACCAAATATCCCTCAACTCAGTGAATTAATTTCTCAGATGTCCCATTTTATGTACATAGACAAGCTAAACACGGAGCATCAAAAAGAAAAAAAGACAAAGGGTTTCTTTCGTAAATGGCAAACCTTTATTGAAAAACACCTCCCACGGGACGATATCGAAGTGCTGATGACATCCTTTAGATATACGGAGTGGTATTCAAAGGCGGTAATGAGTGGGACCATAGGGAGACTGTCTATAAGCAATTAGAGATTGCATAATGCAACACCATATATTTGAAATATATTGTATTGTTGGTACAATAAGAGGAGGGGAATGAGGATTAGACATCCTGGAGCTTGGGGTGGGAGGGCTAGGGAGGGAGGGGTTTTGTTATGCTTTATATTTGTTATGCTTTATATTTATAATTTTCTTTTTCTCTATAAGACATGTACCACATTGAATATCCTACCTTGATGTCTTTACACTATGACTGATATTCTAAAATGTAAAACGTATTTTCTGTACAAAGCCTTGTGACATGCAGGGAAAATGTTATGTAAAAGAATTTATTTTGAATAAAATAAAGAAAACTTTGTTTCAAAAAAAAAAAAGCAATACTTACCTGTTCAAACGACCACCGTCCCAGTGGCACTGCTCTGTTGGTCTTTGTTTCCAGCACTGCAGCAATGACATACTGCAGTGAGCCACAGAGGTGGTGGAGAGGATGGGAATAGTCATATTCACGGTGGCAGCTTTCACTCCAGTGGCCCCTGGGTCGTGCAGTGATAGGAGCGCGCACCCCTTCCTCTGTCGGGGCCCTCTGCCTGATGGTGGTGAAGGTGCCCTTGGTGTAAGTGTTTTTATGGGTGTAAGGCAGGGGTCCCACAGACAAGCTACTAATGCAGTGTGTTGGTGATGCAGGTGGCAGCACAGTACAATAAGAAGGCAGGAGTTTAGTGCAACCAGCTCACTGTACTGAAGCAGTTTTGCAGATGGTTCACGCAAGCACTGACTTTGTCCAAGCACAGAATTTATAGTTACCATGTGCAATTTCCCAAGACTACTCAGTCATACCCAGCTTAACTAAGGGCTGCGACTTATTCCTTTCACTCTCACTATATTGGTATATCCTCAATACACTGCGTGCAGAATTATTAGGCAAATGAGTATTTAGACCACATCATCCTCTTTATGCATGTTGTCTTACTCCAAGCTGTATAGGCTCGAAAGCCTACTACCAATTAAGCTTATTAGGTGATGTGCATCTCTGTAATGAGAAGGGGTGTGGTCTAATGACATCAACACCCTATATCAGGTGTGCATAATTATTAGGCAACTTCCTTTCCTTTGGCAAAATGGGTCAAAAGAAGGACTTGACAGGCTCAGAAAAGTCCAAAATAGTGAGATATCTTGCAGAGGGATGCAGCACTCTTAAAATTGCAAAGCTTCTGAAGCGTGATCATCGAACAATCAAGCGTTTCATTCAAAATAGTCAACAGGGTCGCAAGAAGCGTGTGGAAAAACCAAGGCGCAAAATAACTGCCCATGAACTGAGAAAAGTCAAGCGTGCAGCTGCCAAGATGCCACTTGCCACCAGTTTGGCCATATTTCAGAGCTGCAACATCACTGGAGTGCCCAAAAGCACAAGGTGTGCAATACTCAGAGACATGGCCAAGGTAAGAATGGCTGAAAGACGACCACCACTGAACAAGACACACAAGCTGAAACGTCAAGACTGGGCCAAGAAATATCTCAAGACTGATTTTTCTAAGGTTTTATGGACTGATGAAATGAGAGTGAGTCTTGATGGGCCAGATGGATGGGCCCGTGGCTGGATTGGTAAAGGGCAGAGAGCTCCAGTCCGACTCAGACGCCAGCAAGGTGGAGGTGGAGTACTGGTTTGGGCTGGTATCATCAAATATGAGCTTGTGGGGCCTTTTCGGGTTGAGGATGGAGTCAAGCTCAACTCCCAGTCCTACTGCCAGTTTCTGGAAGACACCTTCTTCAAGCAGTGGTACAGGAAGAAGTCTGCATCCTTCAAGAAAAACATGATTTTCATGCAGGACAATGCTCCATCACACGCGTCCAAGTACTCCACAGCGTGGCTGGCAAGAAAGGGTATAAAAGAAGAAAATCTAATGACATGGCCTCCTTGTTCACCTGATCTGAACCCCATTGAGAACCTGTGGTCCATCATCAAATGTGAGATTTACAAGGAGGGAAAACAGTACACCTCTCTGAACAGTGTCTGGGAGGCTGTGGTTGCTGCTGCACGCAATGTTGATGGTGAACAGATCAAAACACTGACAGAATCCATGGATGGCAGGCTTTTGAGTGTCCTTGCAAAGAAAGGTGGCTATATTGGTCACTGATTTGTTTTTGTTTTGTTTTTAAATGTCAGAAATGTATATTTGTGAATGTTGAGATGTTATATTGGTTTCACTGGTAAAAATAAATAATTTAAACGGGTATATATTTGTTTTTTGTTAAGTTGCCTAATAATTATGCACAGTAATAGTCACCTGCACACACAGATATCCCCCTAAAATAGCTAAAACTAAAAACAAACTAAAAACTACTTCCAAAAATATTCAGCTTTGATATTAATGAGTTTTTTTGGGTTCATTGAGAACATGGTTGTTGTTCAATAATAAAATTAATCCTCAAAAATACAACTTGCCTAATAATTCTGCACTCCCTGTATAGCACAGTCTCTAAATAGGTGATCAGGCTATTCTTTTCAGATGATGGGGAACCTGAAGCCTATTAGATCCCACCACATTCAGGGAAGTCTGTAGCAAAGGTGCAGACATTTACCTTCTCTGACAGAAAGCTTTGCACGCCAAGTTGTAGAACCTTACACTCTCTGTAGAACCCAGTAACTTTTTTCCCTGGAGGGTTGGCAATATGCTGTCACTTTGCACAGCTCGGCTCCTTAGCTGTTTACACATCCACATCTCACACTAGACTGAGTCACTTTCTCCCAGTGAGGAAGGGTTGGTGCCAGTCTGGCCTAGTAACAGTAACTTGGGAACAACTTTTCTCTCTATGTACATTCTATGATACATATGCAGCAAGCCCCTGAGGAACCAATGCAGAGGATGAGAGTGGTAGTGGCCCTGATAAAGTGTTGTGTCAAGGTGTACTCCCTCAGGCCGTTGCTCCCTGGGGATCAGTGCAGTGGAAATATAGTTTGAAGTGCAGCATATAACTTTTGGTACCTTCAATAGTAGCAAATTCAAAGTGCAATTTCTGGCACCATTAAATTAGTATGGAGACAGGTTGGGTGGCTGCAACGTAGCACTTCTAGGTCTTGACTTGAGTTTTCACTGGCCTAGTGGTAGTTTCGAATGATGGGTGTCTGAGCCATAGTCCCTAACCTTACAGCAGTGTCTGTTATGCAGGTTTTCAGCTGTTCACTCTACTGTCTTGTCTCTCAGGTATGTTCTTGAGGCTCAACAAAGTTGATCTCTGTGGAGACTCTCCAACAGGAGCAGGAGTCAGTTGTCTGCACAGGAACTCCCCCGTCCTGGCAGGAAGCAGGATCAGCCCACTCCTACCAAGAGGGGAGGAACAGTCTGTTTAGCCCTGTTCCTGCCAACCATTTTCCACCCATATCCTTTACCGGTAGTTACGGCCATAACATAAAACTATAATACAATTACTACAGTAACTATTTACAATTAAAAAAATAAGGTCTGGGGTACTGCACTTATAGTGCATAGAATGCAATCACATTAACACTTGCAGTGGGGACAATGCAAAACCGAGCTTCCGCCATGACTGCTGAGACCAGAGATTGGTTGAGCTGTGATTTCCAGAAGGATCAGGAAGCAGAGACCGGCGGAGGACCCAGACCATTGGAAGGGAGTGACGGGGATCAAATAGGTGAGTATAATATAAAAACAAAATCACTCAGCACATCCTATAAAATGTGGTAAATGTGGAGGTACAATACAATGGCGAAGACAAGATGCAACATCAATCACTGAATATATGGATTATTACACATTTTACCAATAAACAAATATGATCTGCTTAGCAAAATGAAAGAGCCCATCCTCCCTAACATGTCGACCTCTTAGGCCTCTTTCACACGGGCGTTGCGGGAAAAGGTGCGGGGGCGTTGTGGGAACATGCTCGATTTTTCCGCGCAAGTGCAAAACATTGTAATGCGTTTTGCACTCGCGTGAGAAAAATCGGCATGTTTGGTACACAAACCCGAACTTCTTCACAGAAGTTCGGGCTTGGGATCGGTGTTCTGTAGATTGAATTATTTTCCCTTATAACATGGTTATAAGGGAAAATAATAGCATTCTGAATACAGAATGCATAGTAAAATAGCGCTGGAGGGGTTAAAAAAAAAATTATAATAATTTAGCTCACCTTAATCCACTTGATCGCGCAGCCGGCATCTCCTTCTGTCTTCATCTTAGCTGTGTGCAGTAACAGGACCTGTGGTGATGTCACTCCGGTCATCACATGATCTTTTACCATGGTGATGGATCATGTGATGTACCATGTGATGACCGGAGGGACGTCACCCTAGGTCCTGTTCCTGCACACAGCTAAGATGAAGACAGAAGGAGATGCCGGCTGCGCGATCAAGTGGATTAAGGTGAGCTAAATTATTATAATTTTTTTTTTAACCCCTCCAGCGCTATTTTACTATGCATTCTGTATTCAGAATGCTATTATTTTCCCTTATAATCATGTTATAAGGGGATATAATAATGATCGGGTCTCCATCCCGATCGTCTCCTAGCAACCGTGCGTGAAAATCGCACCGCATCCGCACTTGCTTGCGGGCCTGCGTTGCGTGAAAAACGCAGAATATAGAGCATGCTGCGATTTTCACACAACGCACAGGTGATGCGTGAAAATCACTGCTCATGTGAACAGCCCATAGAAATGAATGGGTCGGGATTCAGTGCGGGTGCAATGCGTTCAACTCACGCATCGCATCCGCGGGGAATACTCGCCCGTGTGAAAGGGGCCTTATAGATGGGATCCTACTCTAAAATGACTCGCCTGTCTTTGTGCCAACAAGGCTCAAGCAAATTCAGAAAAAGTAGAATCCAGCTTTATATGCTGAAATTCTGAGGTCAGCATGCTCTCAGCACGCTCCTTTGATTTCTATGGGAGTTCTGAGAACAGCCAAGCATTTGTGCATGCTGAGAGTTGTAGCTCCACAACAGCTGGCGTGTCTGCCGGAGACCTCAGCGGTCTAATTAATAACAGCCTTGGACAGATGAGTGTCTCGGGTGCAAGACCAAAATGGAGATAGTCAGTCCTTTGCATGCACGATGCAAACACAAAGTCAGCGCATTTTATGAAATGAAATCTAATCTGTATAATGATATAATGTAGCCACGAGGATCCACAGTAAAAACAGATGTGCGCATGGCACCATAGACGCGAATATCCCTGCAAAAATTGAGAATAGCATGGATAAAAAATATGGTCGTGTGCACGAGGCAAATTTACTAAGCCTGCAGAGGTCGTAGACTTAGGGATCATGCACACGACAGTATGGATTTTGCGGTCCGCATAAAACAGATCCACAAAAAATACAGATGACGTCCGTGTGCATTCCATGTTTTGCGAAACGGAACAGATGGCCCCTAATAGAACAGTCCTATCCTTGTTCATAATGCGGACAATAATAGGACGTTTTTTTTTGTGGAACGGACATACAGAAACGGAATGCACACGGAGTAACTTCCGTTTTTTTGGCGGACCCATTGAAATGAATGGTTCCACATACGGTCTGCAAAAAAACGGAATGGACACAGAAAAAAAATACGCTTGTGTACATGAACCCTTAAGGGGTAATATAGTAAAGCTGTTGCACCAGAAAAGTGGAGTGATGTGGGCTGTTTTGTTGGTGGAGTATGGTTTTGCACTAAATTTATGATGCATTTGGATAATTTTTAGGGTGGGTTGCGCCACACCTGGCAGTTTATATTTACTACTAAGGGGCAGACAGACGTTTTGTGGGCAAAGCTATATTTTTAGCCAGATTTGACATTGCAGTTTTTTTGTAAAGAGATGCAAAAAAAGTGGAAGTGAAGTGTTCTCCAGTCCCCTGGTGAAGTCTCTGTAATAAATATGACTAGATTTTAATCCATAGGCGTTTTGTGGGACAAATTTAACAAACATTTTGTAAACTTGTTGCAAAAAAACAACACATTCTTGCATTATTTCTTTTAAACCTACCAGTATTTCCCTAAAAAGACAGTTTTCGTTAGGGAGCTCTTTTTTACCTCATATAGGACAATGGAGACTGTAATACATATTGCAGATTCTATCAGGGAAACACTGACGAGTCTTCACTGATTTGCTAAAGTCTCAAAATGTAAAAAATGTGCATATAACTAAGAACAGGCCTTGTGATGTTAACACTACCTTGCCCTGTCAATCAGAGGACAAAGGGCGCTCAGTTGCAGAGAGAGCAGAGCCTCTAGGTGTAACGGCAACGCCCCCGTTGCTCCTAGAGGCTAATTTGCATATACTAAAACATCATTTTTCTCAGCAATGCGGGCACATAGGAACATGGGACCAACACAGATGTCTTCAGCTGCCAAGTGCACATGTAACAGGTCAGCCGGTGTCATAGGTACAAAACTGCTGATTGATGCCCTTCAACCCCTTAGTGACCACCCATACGCCTTTTTACGGCGGTCACTAAGGGGCCTTAGGCTGGGCCACCGCATTTTTACAGTGGCCCAGTCTAAGCGCTGCACGGGTCTCCCGTGCAGCGGGGAGTGGGGGCTCGGCTCTCACATGAGAGCCGCGGCCCTGCTCTAGCAGCCCGGACCGGCAGGAGTGCCGATCCGGGCTGTTTAACACTTTACATGCTGCGGGCAATGGCACCCGCTGCATGTAAAGTGCTGACAGAGGGAGCAGACTCCCTCTGTCTCCCATCAGCACCCTGCAAATGTGATCGCGGGGTGCTGATGTGTGTGAAGGCTGGCTGGGGTCTCGTGTAGGCCCCAGACCAGCCTAGAGTCATTTCCAGCAAGCTGCGCCTCTTTGGCGCAGCCTCCTGGTCAATATCAGAATAGCACTGATATTAAAATGCAATGCACTATAGGGATAACAAAATCATTCAGAATATTGTCTGTTATAGTCCCCTTGTGGGACTATTAAGTGGTAAAAAAAAAAAAATGTATTCAATAAATAAAATCCCATTAAAAAAATTACGCTTTTTTTTCCATAGAAAATACGCTTTTCAATGAAAAAAATTGCCCAAAAAAAAATCTCACTATATGTTTGGTATTGCCGGGTCCGTAGCGACCCGGACTACTTAAATATCACGTAAATTATCCCCTACAGTGAACGCCATATAATTTTATTTTTTTTTAAAACAGAATTGTTAATTTATTCTTAGTTGCAACTGAAAAAACGTAATAACAAACGATGAAAAAGCGCAATTTACTACAAAATGATTCCAATGAAAAATAAGAGTCATCCTGCAAAAATCAAGCCCTCACAAAACTCCATAGAAAGAAAAATAAAAAAAGTTATGGGTCTTGGGAAGCGGCAATGCAAAAAATATTTTTTCTTTAAAAAAAAAAAAAGGGGTTTTATTGCAAAAAAGTAGTGAAACGGAAAAAGAACTATATCTATCACTGTAATCGTAGTGACCCAGAGAATAAGGACATTATGTTATTTATACCAAAAAATGAACACCATAAAATTTATAACGTAAAAACGCAGTGGCGGTATTGCTGTTTTTCCCCATCTCCCTCCCAGAAAGAGTTAATAAAAGTTAATCAGAAAGTTATGTGTACCCCAAAATGGCGCCATTAAAAACTACAACTTGTCCCGCAAAAAACAAGCCCTCATAAAGCTATATAGACGGAAAAATAAAAAAGTTATAGCTCTTGGAACGAGACGATGAAAAAAGGAAGAAAAAACGCTTGGTCAGTAAGGCCCAAAACAGGCGGGTCACTAAGGGGTTAAAGGTCAGCGGGGGGGGGGGAAGCACTTTCACGCCCTCTTGTAGCAAGCACCTCTAGTCATTTACATATCTGCCTGAGACATAACTGCATTTTGCAGCGATCTGACATTTCTATATGGGTGTATTATTTTCTCTGTCAATGATTGTACGATGGATCTGTTCTTTATAAAGGGAAGCCATGACACCAGTGTGAATAGAGCCAAAGGAGGATTCCATCATATTTGATGGCATGCAGCGCCATTCTTTCACTGTAGAGGAACTGGACACCCCCCAATATAAGTCAATGGGATCTGTTGGGCGCAGCTGATATGACGGATAGGGCACTCCGTGTGTTCTGTGCTTCTGCTCCTCTGGCAGAACAGAAAAACTGAAAAAAATGACTTAAAGGCTTTGTACACCTTGTAGGCATTTTTTTCTTATTACATTTTACTCTATTGGTCTTTATTAAAAATGTTCAGATATTTTTGAGATTAAAATATCAATCCATTTGCAAGCTGTCACGTTCTGTTTTCTTCTTTGAATCTAGTCAGCTGACGGCTCATGTGTAGCTCTTATCTGATCTCCTCACCTCACAAACACTTATTTAAGCTATATTCTTATCAGTGCTCATTCAAACGGCCGTAGTGTTTTGCAGTCCGCAAATTGCGGATCCGCAAAACACGGATACCGGCCCGTGCAATCTTCGGAACGCACATGACCTGCACTATGATAGAAATTCGGACAAGAATAGGACATGCTCTATCTTTTTTGCGGGGCTGTGGAACAGAAGCACGGACGCGGACAGCACACAGTGTGCTGTCCGCTTCTTTTGCGGCCCCATTGAAATGAATGGGTCCGCCGCCGCTCTGCAAAATTGCAGAACGGATGCGGACCCATAAATACGGTCGTCTGAATGAGCCCTTAGTTTGATAAGAACTGAGCTCCAATGAGTGTTTATGAGGTCAGGAGATCAGAGATAAGAGGTACACGTGAGCCATCAGCTGACAGGATTCAAAGAAAACAGAACGTGACAGCTTGCAAACAGACTGATTTTTAAAAATTATTGCTTCTCAGAAACAGCTGAACATTTTTAATAAAGACCAATTTGAAAAAATTATTATTTTTTTGCACAAAATAAGTAAAAGGCAATCATAAAAAAATGCCCCTGAAAGTGTCGATAAGCCTTTAAATGTGAACAGAGCCTTACAGATGTAAAGATTTGACATGTTACATTTGCATTGTTTTGCCACGACCTTATAGAAAATACGTCCTCAAAGGGGATTGTGCAAAATAATGATAAAAAGACGGACCTGCGCCATTTTTCTGACTATGACACTACATGACCTGGAATCCGGGATTAGACAGCACACTTGCATTAATTAGGGTTTTCACTTTTGCATCGTATAACGACTGCGTAAACATTTCCTGCCTCTAGGGGGACCTTGAAGTCAATACCTGTCGGCCCGGCCCTCGGGGGAGCCCAGACTGCAGCCACTTCCAGCAATACATAAAGAGAGAGGTGCTGAGTAAGTGGATGTTCAGAGGTAAACGCGCACGGCTAGGCTTACCCAGCCATTGATTGAGAGCTGCATTAGCTATGGAATCAATGTGCTGTAATGTGCAGGAAGCCGGTGGCCGTTTCTTCCCTTTAATGTTTCGTCTCATTTAGTCTGAGATTGCAGGGTTGTCATTTCCTGCTGGTGGTGGGAGCGCAAAGAAATTTAGGCATGTGCCTGTAGCAACCAATCAGTGTGCTGCTTTCATTTTCCCAGTGAAAGATGTGTCCTGGAAAATTGCTATGGACAGCACTTCTACTTAAAGGGGGCTGTCCCTTGAAAAATATTCTACATTTTTAAAACCAGCCCCTGGATCTGAATACCTTTTGTAGTTGCATGTAATTAAACATTTAGCATAGCCACTGAGCTATTCAATAAAATCTATCTGTATAGCGCCACCTGCTGTTTGTTCTTTTTCTTATTTCTTTGTCCTGCTCACTGAGATGGCCGCACATGCTCAGTTTCATCCTTCAACTGGCTCCTGAGCTGTGATAGGGAGAGCATGGACACGCCCCCTGAGCTGTGATAGGGAGAGCATGGACACGCCCCCTGAGCTGCAGAAGAAAGACACGCCCCTTAAGCTGCCTGCTTGATATAAATCTAGCAGAGCAGTGATTGGGGAGATCTCTGGATCCATGTGAGGTACACGGCTGGTTCTAGCCTTGTTAGAAAGAGATTGCCATGCACTATATGATGTCATACAGTACAGACCAAAAGTTTGGACACACCTTCTCATTCAAAGAGTTTTCTTTATTTTCATGACTATGAAAATTGTAGATTCACACTGAAGGCATCAAAACTATGAATTAACACATGTGGAATTATATACATAACAAACAAGTGTGAAACAACTGAAAATATGTCATATTCTAGGTTCTTCAAAGTAGCCACCTTTTGCTTTGATTACTGCTTTGCACACTCTTGGCATTCTCTTGATGAGCTTCAAGAGGTAGTCCCCTGAAATGGTTTTCACTTCACAGGTGTGCCCTGTCAGGTTTAATAAGTGGGATTTCTTGCCTTATAAATGGGGTTGGGACCATCAGTTGCGTTCAGGAGAAGTCAGGTGGATACACAGCTGATAGTCCTACTGAATAGACTGTTAGCTGCTTTTTTCTTGCCATAATACAAATTCTAAGTAAAGAAAAACGAGTGGCCATCATTACTTTAAGAAATGAAGGTCAGTCAGTCAGCCGGAAAATTGGGAAAACTTTGAAAGTAAGGGCTATTTGACCATGAAGGAGAGTGATGGGGTGCTGCGCCAGATGACCTGGCCTCCACAGTCACCGGACCTGAACCCAATCGAGATGGTTTGGGGTGAGCTGGACCGCAGAGTGAAGGCAAAAGGGCCAACAAGTGCTAAGCATCTCTGGGAACTCCTTCAAGACTGTTGAAAGACCATTTCAGGGGACTACCTCTTGAAGCTCATGAAGAGAATGCCAAGAGTGTGCAAAGCAGCAGGGCCGGCGCCACCAGTAAGGCGACTTAGGCAGTCGCCTATGGCGCCATGCAGCAGGGGGCGCCCGGCGCGTGACAAGGGGGGAGGGGGGGTGGAAATAATGAGTGACAAGGGGGGAGGGGGGGTGGAAATAATGAGTGACAAGGGGGGAGGGGGGGGGTGGAAATAATGAGTGACAAGGGGGGAGGGGGGGTGGAAATAATGAGTGACAAGGGGGATGGAAATAATGAGTGACAAGGGGGGAGCGGGGGTGGAAATAATGAGTGACAAGGGGGGGTGGAAATAATGAGTGACAAGGGGGAGGGGGGTGGAAATAATGAGTGACAAGGGGGAGGGGGGGTGGAAATAATGAGTGACAAGGGGGGAGGGGACAAAGGGGGGTGGAAATGAGTGACAAGGGGGAGGGGGGGGGTGGAAATAATGAGTGTCAAGGGGGAGGGGGGTGGAAATAATGAGTGACAAGGGGGGAGGGGGTGTGGAAATAATGAGTGACAAGGGGGAGGGGGGGTGGAAATTAAGAGTGACAAGGGGGAGGGGGGGGGTGGAAATAATGATTGACAAGGGGAGGGGGGGGTGGAAATAATGAGTGACAAGGGGGGAGGGGGGTGGAAATAATGAGTGACAAGGGGGGAGGGGGGGTGGAAATAATGAGTGACAAGGGGGGAGGGGGGGTGGAAATAATGAGTGACAAGGGGGGAGGGGGGGGGTGGAAATAATGAGTGACAAGGGGGAGGGGACAAAGGGGGAGGGTGGGTGGAAATAATGAGTGACAAGGGGGGAGGGGGGTGGAAATAATGAGTGACAAGGGGGGTGGAAATAATGAGTGACAAGGGGGGAGGGGGGTGGAAATAATGAGTGACAAGGGGGGAGGGGACAAAGGGGGAGGGGGGGTGGAAATAATGAGTGACAAGGGGGAGGGGGGGTGGAAATAATGAGTGACAAGGAGGGAGGGGGGGTGCAAATAATGAGAGTGACAAGGGAGGGGGGGAAAACAAATGCTCCTGTACCGCGGAACGAACAGCTTGGCCACGCTACACTAGAGGTGGGGGAAAAGAGAGTGACAAGGGGGGGGTGGAAATAATGAGTGACAAGGGGGGAGGGGGGTGGAAATAATGAGTGACAAGGGAGGGGGGGAGTGACAAAGGAGGGAGGGGGGGGGGGAAGAGAGTGACAAGGGAGTCCCCAGAGCCAGACTGCAGCCAGAGACCAGATCATCTTATTGTCCTGGTGGTAAGTAGACAATGCAATATGTTTATTATGTAATTGTTTAGTTATTAATACTACATTGGAGACTAATTTACCTCACATTTAGGGTCCATTCACACATCCATGTGTGTTTTGCGGATCCACAAAACACAGACAGCGGCAATGTGCGTTCCGCACTTTGCGGACCGCACATTGCCGGCACTATTGCGGACAAGAATAGGACATGTTCTATTTTTTTCAGGATTGGAATTGTGGATCCGGGTCCGCAGTTCCGGATCGGGGCCGCACGTTGTGCAGCCCCATAGAAATGTATGGGTCCGCAATTCCGTTCCGCAAAAAGAGATGGCTACAAGAAGCTGGATTAACCCTAAGGGAAACATAGCAGTTCTTTTAATTTAAAAGCTGAGAAAGGGGTGGAACATGATATGGGCAGATCATCTGATAAGGGGGGGCGTCAATTTTTATCTTGCCTAGGGCGGCAAAAATCCTTGCATCGGCCCTGCAAAGCAGTAATCAAAGCAAAAGGTGGCTACTTTGAAGAACCTAGAATATGACATATTTTCAGTTGTATCACACTTGCTTGTTATGTATATAATTCCACATGTGATAATTCATAGTTTTGATGCCTTCATAGTCATGAAAATAAAGAAAACTCTTTGAATGAGAAGGTGTGTCCAAACTTTTGGTCTGTACTGTACATAATATATGATTTTCATTTTTTATATTAATCATGGGATAACCCCATTAAGCTGCTTAGAAAGAGTCTGTCTGCTGGGACACCAAGTGATCAGGCAGGGGAGACCTGGCTGCAAGTGGTAAGTTTCCTTGTAGCGCCACTACAGTACAAACTAACATACCCCCCAACTGTCCCAGATTTTGGCCACTGTCCGACAGTGAAGTATGTCCTGTATTCAACTGTTGAATATGTAGAACCCCAGATCTGGGGGTACTACCATTGTATATAGTTTGTTAAGTATTGTACTGTGTTTTATAAAGTAATGTTATGTATTATTTTGTATATGTTATGGCCGTATGTACCTGTAAGGACATGGATGACAAGGGTTAACCACCCTGTTTCTCCCCTCTTGGTAGGAGTGGGTCTGTCCTACTTCCTGCCAGGAGGGGGAGTTCCTGCTAAGACACTGAGTGGAGTGGAAGCACACGTCTGAGCTCCTCCTCCTAAGGGCTCATGCACACAACTGTCTGTATATTGCGGTCCGCAAAAAATACGGATGACGTCCGTGTGCATTCCATATTTTGCGGAATGGAACAGCTGGCCCATAATATTTTTCACGGAACGGAAATACGGGAACGGACTGCACATGGAGTAACTTACTTTTTTTTTTTTGCGGACCCATTCAAATGAATGGTTCGGTATACGGTCCGCAAAAAACCCGGAACAGACACGGAAAAAAAAATACGTGAGCCCTAATAAAGAGGATTCTCCAAAGTGAATTACAGCTATATACTGCCTCAAGTAAATCCTTGAGAAGACAGACATCAGATTGAACTGCTGTATCCAGCATTTGAAGACATAGCTTTGAGGTGAGGGACTACAGCTAAGACACCCATCACCCAGAACTTTACTAGGCCAGTACCACCTAAGTGCCAATTTGAAGGCAACCAACCTGCCTCCATATTCCTTACTGGTGCCAAAGAAGATTGCAATTGAAATCAGCAGCTATTGAACGTATTTGAAATTCTATGTTGCACTTAGTAAAAAAGAATTTGTTATGTTCACTTTTGGCCTCATTCTTTAGTACTATATTTCCACCGCACCGATCCTAAGGGAACAACTACCTGAGGGAGTACACCATGACACAAAACGTTATCAGGGCCACTACCACTCCCATACTCTGCGCCAGCTCCTCCAGGGCTTGTTGCAAATTTAATAGTGAAGCAGGGAGCCATCAGCTCCTTATTCAGCGGGCGGCTCCCCCGAGGGCCCTTTAAGAGAAGTGGTACTTGTTTTGCTGGCTTGGGCAAGGCATGTCCAGCAGGGAAGTGAACCTGCTGTCCACCCTTCCTTGGCAGGGGGTAAACTGGAACTGACTCTAAGGGTACTTTCACACTAGCGTTATTCTTTTCCTGTATTGAAATCCGGTAAAGCAGCGGTCCCCAACCGCCGGGCCGCAGCCCAGGACCGGGCCGTGGAGGATTGTTAGCCGGGCCGCGGCGATCAGGGCAGTCTTTAACTCTGTACTAATGAATCGCTTCCATTAGGGAAGCGCTTCATTAGTACAGAAGGACCAGGGAGCGGTGAAGGATCTGTACTCACCACTTCCTGGTCCTCGGCTCGGCTATCGGCTGTGCATGGCTGCGCACAGCGTGAGGTCTCTCTGTGACCTCACACTGTGCGCCGCTATACACAGCCAGCCGACAGCAGAATGAAGAGTATCGCGATGGTGACCAGGAGCAGGAGAGGTAAGTTTTTATTTTATTTTATTTTATTTGCACTGGGGGCTGATGGCTGACATGGGGCTGACATGAGGGGGGCTTATGGCTGACATGAGGGGGGCTTATGGCTGACCTGAGGGGGGCTTATGGCTGGCCAGAGGGGGGCTTATGGCTGACCTGAGGGGGGATTATGGCTGACCTGAGGAGGGCTTATGGCTGGCCAGAGGGGGGCTTATGGCTGACATGAGGGGGGCTTATGGCTGACCTGAGGGGGGCTTATGGCTGACCTGAGGGGGGCTTATGGCTGACCTGAGGGGGGCTTATGGCTGACCTGAGGGGGGCTTATGGCTGACCTGAGGGGGGCTTATGGCTGACCTGAGGGGGGCTTATGGCTGACCAGAGGGGGGCTGATGGCTGACATGGGGCTGACATGAGGGGGGCTTATGGCTGACATGAGGGGGGCTTATGGCTGACATGAGGGGGGCTTATGGCTGACATGAGGGGGGCTTATGGCTGACATGAGGGGGGCTTATGGCTGACCAGAGGGGGGCTTATGGCTGACCAGAGGGGGGCTTATGGCTGACCAGAAGGGGGCTATGGCTGACATTGGGGGGTGTTATGGCTGACATTAGGGGGGGGGGGGGGTTATGGCTGACATTGGGGGGGGTTATGGCTGACATTGGGGGGGTTATGGCTGACATTGGGGGGGTTATGGCTGACTTTGGGGGGGTTATGGCTGACATTGGGGGGGGGTTATGGCTGACATTGGGGGGGGGTTATGGCTGACATTGGGGGGGGTTATGGCTGACATTGGGGGGGTTATGGCTGACATTGGGGGGTTATGGCTGACATTGGGGGGGTTATGGCTGACATTGGGGGCTGATAGATGGCTAAAGGTTTGGGGGTTGATCTGAGCCATTGGGGGTCTGATCTGAGGTCTGATTAACATTGGGGGTCTGATTGCTGGTCTGACCTGAGGTGTAATGAATTTTTTTTTTCTTATTGTTCTCCTCTAAAACCTAGGTGCATCTTATAGGGCGAAAAATACTGTACAGTGCAGCAGAGACCAGTGCAGCAGAGACCAGTGCAGCAGAGACCATAGTCAGTTTATATAGTCATTATATAGTGTTATATATTTTAATATGCACCTTGTGTTTTGTTATGCGCGTGAATCAGTCAGCCCCGCCCACCCCCTAAGCCCCGCCCAGAACCCCAGCCCCCTTCCCCCCACCCGGTCCCTGGGAAAATTGTCTCGCATGAAACCGGTCCTTGGTGCAAAAAAGGTTGGGGACCACTGCGGTAAAGGGTCTCAATATCGGGAAAAATACATCAGTTTTGTCCTAATGCATTCTGAATGGAAAGCAATCCGTTCAGCATGCATCAGGATGTCTTCTGTTCCGTCCCTTTTACGGTATTTGACCGGACAAAATATCGCAGCATGCTGCAGTATTTTTTCTGGCGAAAATCCCGGAACAATACCGCACTTGCCGGATCCGGCATTAATTTCCATAGAGATGTATCAATGCCGGACCCGGTACCAAGTGTTCTTGAAATTTCCGCATCGCCGAATCTGGTTTTCCGTTCTGCGCATGCGCCGGGAAATAGTAGGAGCTAGTTTCGTTTTTTAATCTTTGAAAAAATTGACATACCGGATCCGTTATTCCGGATCATACCGGATGAGACGGATCTGCTATATCAACGGATCCGTCTAACGGATCTGGAAAACAAGGACATCCGTTTGCATACGGTTTGCCAGCAACGGAACTGCCTGCCGGATTCAAACAATGCTAGTGTGAAAGTACCCTAACTAGTCTCTCCCCTCCTTAGAGGGAGAATTAGAATGGAAAGAAGGTTCCATCCTCTGCAAATGTAGCTCTGCCATGCTTGCTGCCACCTACTGGTGAACCAGGTACATTACACTTGAACATAACCAGTTACATTATAGGAAATGCACAGTGTGCTGTTCCTTTCATATTGAATTTCTGCACCGTATTATTTCTTGTTTTACCTATGTTGTTTAAGTCTATTGTTCTCTGCTGCCATCTGCTGGCCGGAATTTGTATGCTGCACGCCTCGTTCGTTGTCTATAAAGTTTTATCTCTGGGCGTGGTTTTAGCAGCCTTGGGCCTGGTCACTTCCTGTAGCCTTTTTCAGTGCTGCATTCCTTTGTGACTGGAGACACACACCTCGGCTTGTGAAGGCATCAGTTTTTGACCAGCAGTAGCCTCAGCAAAGACATCCACATCACAGCATCTACTGCATTCCTGTATTCCATCACTGTATGTCACTGCTCTGGATCAAATAAACCCACGTTTGATTGCATCCTCATGTCTACGTCTGGATCCATCTAACCTGAGCATCTGCCGGTCCGGTCTGCTCCACTGCTTGGATACGAAGGTAAGACAGTCACAAAGTCATTATCAGTTACACCTTCATTCGCCTTCATGTGGGGACAGAACACACAGTGTTTGGACCTGAAATAAATACATATGATGACATGAGGTTAACCAATAAAGACAGTAGCGGGCTGCGGGGTGCAGAAGTGGTAATGCCACTCTGGGGCGTTACACTTGCTTCACCATTCACCCGATCGATGATCTCCCCAGCAGCAGGTGCAGTGGGCCCAGGAGAGGAGGTGAGGATGGAAGGAGTGACGCTCCCCAGGGCTGTGCAGTGATTGTATGGCGCACCCTGTCTTCTCTCAGGGCAAACCCTGATATTGGGGCTCCTGCCTGATGGTAGTTGGGATGCTCTTGGCAGGGTTACAGAGGCAGAGACGGAGGGATGATAGAGTCAATAACTAGGCCCGCAGGCTGCAATAAATAAAGAGTTTACTGAATTGAAGATGGGAGTAGTAGTACATATGGCAGTAAAAGGCACAGTGTATATATATACATTTCTCACACTGTAAACCTCTCCCAATAACAGCGTATAGGCAGAAACAATGATGGTGGTTATAGTACACCCTGCCTCTCTCTCTAAGGACACATTGCAGGCTCCAGATAGGTCATCAAGATAAGATCGGCGGGGGTCCGAAACTTGGGGTGGAGGTTGGCGCTCTGTGAGCACCGTGGCTTCTTCCTAGGCCATGTGATGCCACTGTGGATCGGTCACATGGCCAAGTTGCAGCTCAGCCCCATTCAAATCAAGCACAGCCACTATACGATGTTTACGATGTATAGTGGCCTGCTCTTCAACCAGCTGATATTGATGACCTATCCTGAGGATAGTTCATTAATATTAAAATCCTGGAAAAACCCTTTAAAGGGAACCTGTCACCAGGATTTTGTGCATAGAGCTGGGGACATGGGTTGCTAGATGGCCGCTAGCACATCCCCAATACCCAGTCCCCATAGCTCTGTGTGCTTTTATTGTGTTACAAAAACGTTTTGATCCATATGCAAATGAACCTGATATGAGTCCTGTGTCCGGAGATGAGTCCAATTTTCTGAGCGCAGCACCGCCCCGCGTCCTCCGAATCTCCTCCTTGTGCTGAAATCTCGCGATGCACGAGCTAGCGCATGCGCAGTGTCGGCATCATGTTCATTCCCTGTGCTGGCATCAGCACAGGGAACGAATTACGCATGCGCTAGCTCGCGCATCGCGAGATTTCGGCGCTCCAGCTCTGTGACGTCAGCCAGCAAGGAGGAGATTCAGAGGACGCGGGGCGGTGCTGGGCTCCTTTCCGCTGGACTCCTCTCCGGACACAGGACTCATATCAGGTCATTTGCATATGGATCAAAACGTTTTTTTTAACACAATAAAAGCGCAGAGAGCTATGGGGACTGGGTATTGCGGATGCGCTAGCGGCCATCTAGCAGCCCATGTCCTCAGCTCTATACACAAAATCCTGGTGACAGGTTCCCTTTAACTTTCAAGCAACAACCGGACAATTCCAGTGCATACGTGTCAATATCCCTACTTAACTATAATTCAGATTCAATCCAAGAAAACGCACCAAAACCACATAATTCTTATTTTCTTAAGTTTTGTCCCTACATCCAATATTTCATATCATAAGCGCATCTTTCATATAAATGTAATACTTTACTATATACTATATACGAGCTGGCACCTACCTAGGTGGCTCACTAATGTTCCAAAGAGTCAATTTAGGAGATTAAAACAAAACTGTTCTCAGGATCAGCAATTCGAAATAGAAGCGGAGGCCCTAAAGCAGCAATTTATTGAGAAGCAGTACCCGGACCACCAATTAGAAAAATCATTAGGGGAAGTGAGAATAATGAAAAGGGAAGACTTTTTTGCCCCCAAGCACAAACAAGTGGCCGATGAAACATTGAGAATGATCCTGCCTTTCCATGCACAGTACAAAAGCATGGAGAGGATCATTGGGAAATATTGGCCTCATCTGCTAAGAGACAAGACAGTCGGACCATTGCTGTCCAGCACCCCCCAGATTACCTACACTAGGGCTTCTAATTTGGGTCTAAAGGTTGCCCCTTCAATAAAAAACAAAAATCAAAGTACACAAAACAAACAAAACTGGTTATCTTTTAAGGGTTTCCACAGATGTGGGAGATGCTCTAACTGTAGAATCACTAAGTTTCCTAAGAAAATCCTAAAAGCAGTTTCAACCCAAAATACTTTCACATTGGACATCAAAGAAGGCTTGACATGTGACTCAACTAACGTAATATATCTAATAGAATGTCCATGCCGAAAACAATATATAGGACGGACTAAACGGACTCTAAAAAAGAGAATATCTGAACACGTTACTAATATAAAAAAGGGATATGAGCTACATTCCCTGTCTAAGCACTATAGGGATTACCACAAAGGTGACCCATCTACCCTTATATACATGGCAATTGAGAGGGTTAGATACCTATGGAGAGGGGGGAATCATATCCTTCAGATGTCAAGAAATTAATCAAAAAGGATATTTGAATTTGATTCCTTAATCCCAAGGGGTTTGAATGTTGATATGGAGCTCTTTGGGTTTCTTTAGGGGCGATGGTCTATCATCAATGGGTCATCTGTGTCCGGCTGTTAATCAGCACCCAGATCTCCCCTTCCTGGTAGGCCCGCGCCCTCTATACCTCACACCTGCATTTATCATATCTATTATATTGTGTGAAGATAAATAAGCAATTGAGACCCCAAGACATCATTTCTAGTCTCCAATTTTAGCATTTTTTACTGTTTTTAGAAAAAACGCATTGAAAACGCGGCAAAACCGCATATGCGTTTTTTTTATATTTTTAATCCTATGGGTTATTTTATGCTTTATATATATATACAGCATACATACTGAGCTACTTATATATGTTTTTATTGTTGTGTTTTTATATATATATGATGTACTGTATATGGATTTTAGATGTGAATACGAATTCATCCACTGAGAAAACGCATTGAGGAGAAAAAAAATCGCATATGCGTTTATACTTTTTCCTAAAATACGTATATGATAGTGAATTGCAGGTGTATGGAAAGGAATAATGAATGGGGACAGCTACCCTAATTGTATATCCCCTTATTGAAATCCATATCCATGTCTTCCAAGTCCCTCACTGCCCCAACATGCAATGTTCCAATTAAGGATAATATATAAAAAAGGACATTTGGCCATCACTGTCTACACCACTGAGGAAGGGGTCTTTTTACCCCGAAACGCGTATGGTATTGACAGTGAGGAACTACCAAGGAAGAAGCGCCTGAAACTACATGTCCATAATCGGACTTTAAGCAACAACGGAGCTAATCACCTGCACCTAAGGAAATTTGAAATCCCCGCCTGGAAGCACAAATCATATGACCGCCTAGTGTACCACGTGGGACGCCACACAGGTCCTGGCAGGTCTAGCGGTGGAAGTAAAGCTATACCGCTCCTACGTACAGGTCCTTGCAGCTCACAACAGAGCACTGGATTAAAGGGGCAGGTGTACAAGCGATCCCACGATTACAGAAGACGCAGAGTGGTAAAGTACCTGATACTCTGATATATGAACATTGCTATAAATACCCTTACGTTATATTATGGATATATGACTTTTATGGTCAGCCCATTGTGATATATATTTGCATGAGACTACATCTTTCTGTGCTACAAACTTTGGGATGAACTATAAAGGTCACGGTGATATAGCCCTATAGTGACATACATCACATGAGACTTTTTTTGGGCCACATACCCGGAATTTATTTACTCAGTGTTATTCATCTATTTTAATTGTGTTTTTATATATATTTTTTTTTATATATTGCTGTTTTAAAGTATATGGTTTTATGCAACATGTTTATATTATAAATGTGATATAAAATTTTGTCTGATATAACCCAACTTGCGCATATGGTTGCCTGATATTTGAGTGTCGCCCAATCCAATTACCTTACTTTTTACTCTATCAGCAACAGGGAGTGCTGCAGGGCAGTGCACCTTCCCAGAGTGGAACAGTGAGTGAGCCACCATCCCTTTTCCATATTTTCTTACAATTGCTCCAATTGTGTTGGTATTATTTTGCTTATTTTTATACAAATAGTCCACGTTTATCGCACATATAGATATAGTGTCCGTTCCATATAATTAAATTGTTTGAGTTAAAATATGTCTGTAATTCCCATTAAATTAGTTTTCCATTCACCTGTATATTGGTGCCAATTTCTCTTTTGCGGTACGTTCCTAACAGTAAATCAATAGTATGTACTCACTGTTAGTAGTTTTAATGCTCACCGACCGTGGCGTCCCACGTGGTAGCAGTCTGTCTCACCGCTATCTCCGCATCTCTATGTTCAATGCGGGTAGTGTTGTCAGTCCCGCAGTTGTAGTTGCTCAGCCCCGATGTCTCACGGGATATAGCGCGCTATATTCAAACTGCAGTGTCCGTGGGGCGCTCCACTCTGTTCCAGCAATGCGATATTCTCTTAATGTATTAATGGGTAATTTCGGTGGGTCCTGGATTTCGGAGTTTGACTAACCCCTTCCTCAGTGGCCATATTTGTTTAGAGATCCATCCCACTTACACTCACCTAAAGAATTATTAGGAACACCTGTTCTATTTCTCATTAATGCAATTATCTAGTCAACCAATCACATGGCAGTTGCTTCAATGCATGTAGGGTTGTGGTCCTGGTCAATACAATCTCCTGAACTCCAAACTGAATGTCAGAATGGGAAAGAAAGGTGATTTAAGCAATTTTGAGCGTGGCATGGTTGTTGGTGCCAGACGGGCCGGTCTGAGTATTTCACAATCTGCTCAGTTACTGGGATTTTCACGCACAACCATTTCTAGGGTTTACAAAGAATGGTGTGAAAAGGGAAAAACATCCAGTATGCGGCAGTCCTGTGGGCAAAAATGCCTTGTGGATGCTAGAGGTCAGAGGAGAATGGACAGACTGATTCAAGCTGATAGAAAAGCAACGTTGACTGAAATAACCACTCGTTACAACAGAGGTATGCAGCAAAGCATTTGTGAAGCCACAACACGCACAACCTTGAGGCGGATGGGCTACAACAGCAGAAGACCCCACCGGATACCACTCATCTCCACTACAAATAGGAAAAAGAGGCTACAATTTGCACAAGCTCACCAAAATTAGACTGTTGAAGACTGGAAAAATGTTGCCTGGTCTGATGAGTCTCGATTTCTGTTGAGACATTCAAATGGTAGAGTCCGAATTTGGCGTAAACAGAATGAGAACATGTATCCATCCTCTGATGGCTACTTCCAGCAGGATAATGCACCATGTCACAAAGCTCAAATCATTTCAAATTGGTTTCTTGAACATGACAATGAGTTCACTGTACTAAAATGGCCCCCACAGTCACCAGATCTCAACCCAATAGAGCATCTTTGGGATGTGGTGGAACGGGAGCTTCGTGCCCTGGATGTGCATCCCTCAAATCTCCATCAACTGCAAGATGCTATCCTATCAATATGGGCCAACATTTCTGAAGAATGCTATCAGCACCTTGTTGAATCAATGCCACGTAGAATTAAGGCAGTTCTGAAGGCAAAAGGGGGTCCAACACCGTATTAGTATGGTGTTCCTAATAATTCTTTAGGTGAGTGTATATACCCATTCTTCCAGTCCCATCCAAAACTCCAACTGGATTTTCCATTTTTCATCATTTCATATTACAGCTTTCTCCATATCTTTAGAGTAGATCTTATCTGTTTTCATCTCCAAATATCAAGATGTCTTAGTCTTCTCCTTACTCATTAATATTATGACATCTCATACCTTTCAAAGACGCATTGCAGTTTCAATGCATTTCGGATGCGTTTTTTTGAATATAGTTGCCTCTCATCTGCAAAAATTGCGATCCACATCTATTCTGATATATATATATATATTAATTTTGATGGGGTGAGTCATACAGGCAGAGCACCTTATTCATACAGACAAGGTGGTGAGCCGCTATAATATAATTATATTCAACATATCAAATTCACCCATTAAATGCGATGGACATTTGGAACTATGTAGAGACTAAACGCCAAAGAGTAGAGACATTTGTATTTGAGAGACAAGAATCTGCAGAAACGAACAAGTCTATTGATAAATGTATGTCTGAATTATTTAGGGAATTACAAACTTTGTTACAGAAACAATTGAAACAGAGATGGGAAATAAGATCATTGAATCAATATGTAGAACATGGGAAGATTCCAAAAGGTCTATTACTCTCTAAAACTCCGGCACAAGATCTATGTAGCATAGAATTTAACAAAGAATGGGATTCTTTCTTTAGGACACAATCAGCGGCATTAACACGACTGATTATTAGAAGAAGGACCCAGATTCTAGAAGAGATTACTGAAAAAATAAGGTCAGATGAAGGACACAATAGACAAACTCCCAAAAAATGAGGAATTCAATATATGGCAGGGGAGGTTATGTAAGGGTCTGGAAAGAACAGAACAGGAGATTTTAAATAAAAAAAAAATAAGAAATGTAGAAATAATATAAAAGCTGAATACAATGGGGACGAACGAGATAAACAAAGCAATAAATAGGATGATGATAGACAAATACAGGAAAAAAGAAAATGATAATACACAAATGAGATATGCTGTTCCTAATAGATTTGAAACATTGTCAAATCACAATTTTTTAGACAAGACCCCACCACATCACAAACCACGTCTTCGACAAACAACACAACAGTCACCAGAACAAATTCACCGACAACCATCACCGACGAGGCACCAATACAACCTGAGACACAGACATATCAATCAGGAACGAGACCACAGAGCACAACAACAGAGGACACCATAATCACGGAACTCATATCAACACCGAACACCCAGGTATACACAAGAGAATACACAGAGACAACATCACAAAGAATTCACACAGGAGACGGGAAGAAGAAGATACGGAGAGGACAAAGGAAAAAGAACCAGTTACAAAAAAATAGTTGAACCAAATATTAACGATAATGCTATAGTAAATCTGAGTTCCATTACACTAACTGAAGCACAAGTAAAGTTACTAAATAAAGGATTGAAATTTGCACCTACAGCGAGATTTAATACGTTTGATACATATATAGGGGTGTAAAAATTCATTAGGAAGTTATGTTTAAAAAAATATTTTAAAAAAACAACTCATGATATCGGAAAAAAATGAAAATTCTAAATACAAATATACAGAATTGAAACAAAAGTCTAAAATGTATCCGA
The DNA here is from genome assembly GCF_905171765.1 of Bufo bufo. NCBI lineage: Eukaryota > Metazoa > Chordata > Amphibia > Anura > Bufonidae > Bufo > Bufo bufo. The sequence continues at coordinate 519,520,259 of NC_053393.1, forward strand.
GACAAGAAATAGGACATGAAAATCACCCCCTGAAGAAGCTTTGAGTGAAAAGTGCGTCGGGGCACAGGACACGTGGCTGGTATGATACGTTTATATGCTGTTACTCTTGTTACTGATACGGCTGCTGCTGGGGTGACATAGCCATCGGGGTTATCTGTTTGCACTAAGCACTTTATATCCAGTATATATGTATATACGCCATGTTTTCAATATGTGTAGCCTGTAATATGTGATTAGCCTTATAATTGATCCACGTGACCTGTCAGGGCATCTTATCCTTGATTTTCTTCACCACCATTCACTATTGTGTTTAATGTATATTTTAATATTGTGTCATAATAAAGAATTTTGCGTATATGATTTTGAGACTCTGGCAGCTATTTTTGGTGTTTATATTAGGGCATGTGCCGAAGCAATGGTTAAGCCCACAATATACACCCTGTACAGAATTATTAGGCAAATGAGTATTTTGACCACATCATCCTCTTTATGCATGTTGTCTTACTCCAAGCTGTATAGGCTCGAAAGTCTACTACCAATTAAGCATATTAGGTGATGTGCATCTCTGTAATGAGAAAGGGTGTGGTCTAATGACATCAACACCCTATATTAGGTGTGCATAATTATTAGGCAACTTCCTTTTCTTTTGGCAAAATGGGTCAAAAGAAGGACTTGACAGGCTCAGAAAAGTCAAAAATAGTGAGATATCTTGCAGAGGGATGCAGCACTCTTAAAATTGCAAAGCTTCTGAAGCGTGATCATCGAACAATCAAGCGTTTCATTCAAAATAGTCAACAGGGTCGCAAGAAGCGTGTGGAAAAACCAAGGCGCAAAATAACTGCCCATGAACTGAGAAAAGTCAAGCGTGCAGCTGCCAAGATGCCACTTGCCACCAGTTTGGCCATATTTCAGAGCTGCAACATCACTGGAGTGCCCAAAAGCACAAGGTGTGCAATACTCAGAGACATGGCCAAGGTAAGAAAGGCTGAAAGAAGACCACCACTGAACAAGACACACAAGCTGAAACGTCAAGACTGGGCCAAGAAATATCTCAAGACTGATTTTTCTAAGGTTTTATGGACTGATGAAATGAGAGTGAGTCTTGATGGGCCAGATGGATGGGCCCGTGGCTGGATTGGTAAAGGGCAGAGAGCTCCAGTCCGACTCAGACGCCAGCAAGGTGGAGGTGGAGTACTGGTTTGGGCTGGTATCATCAAAGATGAGCTTGTGGGGTTGAGGATGGAGTCAAGCTCAACTCCCAGTCCTACTGCCAGTTTCTGGAAGACACCTTCTTCAAGCAGTGGTACAGGAAGAAGTCTGCATCCTTCAAGAAAAACATGATTTTCATGCAGGACAATGCTCCATCACACGCGTCCAAGTACTCCACAGCGTGGCAAGAAAGGGTATAAAAGAAGAAAATCTAATGACATGGCCTCCTTGTTCACCTGATCTGAACCCCATTGAGAACCTGTGGTCCATCATCAAATGTGAGATTTACAAGGAGGGAAAACAGTACACCTCTCTGAACAGTGTCTGGGAGGCTGTGGTTGCTGCTGCACGCAATGTTGATGGTGAACAGATCAAAACACTGACAGAATCCATGGATGGCAGGCTTTTGAGTGTCCTTGCAAAGAAAGGTGGCTATATTGGTCACTGATTTGTTTTTGTTTTGTTTTTGAATGTCAGAAATGTATATTTGTGAATGTTGAGATGTTATATTGGTTTCACTGGTAAAAATAAATAATTGAAATGGGTATATATTTGTTTTTTGTTAAGTTGCCTAATAATTATGCACAGTAATAGTCACCTGCACACACAGATATCCCCCTAAAATAGCTAAAACTAAAAACAAACTAAAAACTACTTCCAAAATATTCAGCTTTGATATTAATGAGTTTTTTGGGTTCATTGGAAACATGGTTGTTGTTCAATAATAAAATTAATCCTCAAAAATACAACTTGCCTAATAATTCTGCACTCCCTGTATGATTGGTGTTTATTTTTTGTTATTAGAAAATGTGTAGAAACAGACATAAGGAGAATGAGGGATATGACAATAAGAAAGAATAATCTCATGCCACAAGAAATCCAAGCCATAAAACAGATACAAAAACAAGAAAATATAATTATTCGACCGGCAGATAAAGGAGGCGCTATTGTAATCCTCGAAGCAGATCAGTATAATCTAGAATGCAAAAGACAGTTATCTGATGAAACTACATATACAAAATTAAAGGGGATCCCACTAAGGAGTTTAATAAAACACTCATGGAATACTGCAAAGAAAAAGGGGGTCAGTCAGCACATCCCAAAGCGCAGGGGCACGTTGCTATGGCTGAGAATAACACTGTAAAACAAAACATGCAATGCAACAGCTCTCTGCAAACCAAATAAAGTACAAAATTGCATCATAATTGCAAGTGCTATACTAATAAGTTAGAGATGCTTGGCAAATCATTTTGTACAAAACTCATGGAATACTGTAGAAAAGGATTAGAGAAAAATATACTTTTGGAGCAGGAATATAAATTTATATTGGGAACACAACAAAGGTTACCAGTGTTTTATTGTATTCCAAAAATACATAAAAATCAGAAGGACCCACCGGGCCGACCAATCATATCAGGTATAGGATCTCTGACCTCCAATTTATCCCAATACATTGATAGGACTCTACAACCTATAGTGCAAAACACCTTTTCATATATAAAAGATACTACACAGATTATGCAGGTCATTGAAAATTTAAATTATGAGGTACATTGGATTATGGGTACATTGGACGTCAATTCACTATACACCATAATAGATCACGATCAAGGAATTGCAGCAATGAAGACACAATTAGAGATGAGTGGTCGGTTTTGTACGGAACAGGTCGATTATATAGCAGAAGGAGTACAGTATATATTGACACATAATTATTTTTACTTTGAGTCAGAATATTTCCTGCAAACGAGAGGAACCGCCATGGGCACCAGATTTTCTCCCAGCTACGCCAATCTATTTATGGCGCAATGGGAACAACAAATCATTGTGCCTAGACTGGGAGCAGACCTGGTGCTCTGGCGGAGATACACTGATGATGTTATTTTCATATGGCAAAAAATAGAAATAGAACTTCAGACATTTTTGGAGGAAATAAATAAGAATTCAAATAATTTATATTTTTCTTCAAATATAAGCAAATGCCAAATAGAATTTCTGGATTTACTGATCACAGTACAAAATAATAAATTGACCTGTAGCACATATCACAAACCAGTAACCAAGAATAGTTACATTCTATACTCAAGTTGTCACCTACCTAGATGGCTGCTCAATATACCGACGGGATAGTTCCGTCGCATAAAACGCAATTGTACGGATAATGAGAAATTTGAGGAGGAGGCAAAGGTAATGAGGGAACAATTTATAATAAAAGAATATCCACCTAATCTGATAGATACATCCTTATCTAAAGTGAGAAATATGGACGGACAATCCTTTTTTGCAGCAGAGACCATAGACATAGAGAGTGAACAAAAAAGGGAAGTTATACGGATTATTTTACCATTCAATATACACTGCTCAAAAAAATAAAGGGAACACAAAAATAACACATCCTAGATCTGAATTAATTAAATATTCTCCTGAAATACTTTGTTCTTTACATAGTTGAATGTGCTGACAACAAAATCACACAAAAATAAAAAAAATGGAAATCAAATTTTTTAACCCATGGAGGTCTGGATTTAAAGTCACACTCAAAATTAAAGTGGAAAAACACACTACAGGCTGATCCAACTTTGATGTAATATCCTTAAAACAAGTCAAAATGAGGCTCAGTAGTGTGTGTGGCCTCCACGTGCCTGTATGACCTCCCTACAACGCCTGTGCATGCTCCTGATGAGGTGGCGGACGGTCTCCTGAGGGATCTCCTCCTTGACCTGGACTAAAGCATCTGCCAACTCCTGGACAGTCTGTGGTGCAACGTGACGTTGGTGGATAGAGCGAGACATGATGTCCCAGATGTGCTCAATTGGATTCAGGTCTGGGGAACGGGCGGGCCAGTCCATAGCATCAATGCCTTTGTCTTGCAGGAACTGCTGACACACTCCAGCCACATGAGGTCTAGCATTGTCTTGCATTAGGAGGAACCCAGGGCCAACCGCACCAGCATATGGTCTCACAAGGGGTCTGAGGATCTCATCTTGGTACCTAATGGCAGTCAGGCTACCTCTGGCGAGCACGTGGAGGGCTGTGCGGCCCTCCAAAGAAATGCCACCCCACACCATTACTGACCCAATGCCAAACCGGTCATGCTGGAGGATGTTGCAGGCAGCAGAACGTTCTCCACGGCGTCTCCAGACTCTGTCACGTCTGTCACATGTGCTCAGTGTGAACCTGCTTTCATCTGTGAAGAGCACAGGGCGCCAGTGGCGAATTTGCCAATCTTGGTGTTCTCTGACAAATGCCAAACGTCCTGCACGGTGTTGGGCTGTAAGCACAACCCCCACCTGTGGACGTCGGGCCCTCATATCACCCTCATGGAGTCTGTTTCTGACCGTTTGAGCAGACACATGCACATTTGTGGCCTGCTGGAGGTCATTTTGCAGGGCTCTGGCAGTGCTCCTCCTGTTCCTCCTTGCACAAAGGCGGAGGTAGCGGTCCTGCTGCTGGGTTGTTGCCCTCTTACGGCCTCCTCCACGTCTCCTGATGTACTGGCCTGTCTCCTGGTAGCGCCTCCATGCTCTGGACACTACGCTGACAGACACAGCAAACCTTCTTACCACAGCTCGCATTGATGTGCCATCCTGGATAAGCTGCACTACCTGAGCCACTTGTGTGGGTTGTAGACTCCGTCTCATGCTACCACTAGAGTGAAAGCACCGCCAGCATTCAAAAGTGACCAAAACATCAGCCAGGAAGCGTAGGAACTGAGAAGTGGTCTGTGGTCACCACCTGCAGAACTACTCCTTTATTGGGGGTGTCTTGCTAATTGCCTATAATTTCCACCTGTTGTCTATCCCATTTGCACAACAGCATGTGAAATTGATTGTCACTCAGTGTTGCTTCCTAAGTCCACAGTTTGATTTCACAGAAGTGTGATTGACTTGGAGTTACATTGTGTTGTTTAAGTGTTCCCTTTATTTTTTTGAGCAGTGTACAATACAAAAAGTATAAAAAAACATTGGCATTATATTTTGAAGGATAAAGTCATTGGTCCCTTAGTAAACACTACCCCGCTAATAATATATACAAAGGCCCCAAACTTAAGACTAAAAATAGCACCAACTATTAGTAAAAAAAAAAAAAAAGGGGAGAACATTCTATGCATAACTAGCTTAACATAAAAGGCTTTTACAAATGTGACAAATGCAGTAATTGCAAAAACACCACATTTAAAAAAAACAAAACAATAAAAGTCAGTTCTACACGAAATTATTTTTCCTATGAAATAAGGGGATTTTTTGACATGCAGCTCAACTAACGTTATATACCGGTACTTGATTGAATGCACTTGTAGGAAACAATATATAGGGAAGACAAAAAGAGCACTTAAAAAGAGAATATCTGAGCATATAGTGAACATAACAAATGGATATGAAAAACACTCGTTATCCAAACATTTCAAACAGGTTCATAATAAAGATCCAACAGGTTTAACATCTGCGGCATTTGAAAAGGTAAAAAGACATGGGAGAGGGGGTAATCATATTATTAGGATGTCACGTTTAGAATCTAGATGATAAATTTTTGATTTTGATACACTCTTACCTGGGGGACTCAATGCAGAGTTGGAACTTTTTGGTTTTCTGTAGAATAAGGATGGGTGCCCTTCACTGACAGGAAATCGGAGTCCGGCTGTTGTACTAGCACTCCGATCTCCCCTCAGAGGGACGCCCCTATCCTGTACATCTAGATGTGCGGATCCCATGGAAGACAATGAGCTGCAGGAAGAACATCTATAGGGACTACATAAAGTATATAGGAATACTTAATGTCACACCTTGCCCTGTGAATGTGCGGAGGTCTGTCAGACTGGCTGCACATGTCTGACTTCTCCGTTTGTTTTGGTTTGGGTTTGAGCTGGATCCACCTTCCCTCAGGTGTACTGGGTTTGAGTGTTAGTAAGGCTATTTATCCCTGCTTCCCACAGTGGCCTGTGCGGGTTATAATTCCTTCCTGTAATCTCTGGATGTGTGAGTTCTGCTAAGTCCTCTCCGTTATTTCCCTTTGTGTCTTTTATCTAGGCCTCTAGGGAGACGCTTGCTTCCTCCGGGTTTGAAGAAGCAGGTTGCCTCTTCCATTTTCCCTACTGCTTAGGGTTTGCCCAGGGTGTATAGGTTTAGGCACGAGGGCATGTGCATATCCACCATAAGGGTATGCACATGAGCAGTTTAGGGAAAACTTTTAGGGATCGCTAGGAGGTGACCCTTTTCTCACTAGCTTTTGGGCCTAGTCATTTGTTCTGTTTGTTTTCCTGTGTTTGGTTATTTCCCCGCTTACCTACCTATCGTGACACTTTTTTTTTTCTTTTTTTTTATAAATTCTTTATTTTAATTTTCAATTTTCAAAGGAACAAAGCATGATAAGCAATGAGGCTGATGTTGAATACATCTCAGTATCATAGCATTAATAAAATAAATGACCTCAAATCATGACAAATAACGAGACAGATGTTGAATAAATCTCAGTATCACAGCAAAGGTAAAGTAAATGCCAATCAATGGGTCGTAGAATTCTATATCCCTACTCGGGAGAAACCACAAACGACTGTGGAACAAAATTATGTAAATGAAATACAAACAAATTGTAGACACGAAGATGGGGAAACAGGGGAGGGAAGAAGGGGAAAGGGGAGGAAGGGTAAAGGAAAGGGGGACAGCATTCGCAAACCCTACTTTCACTCAGGTAACAATAGCGACTTACATTCAGCCGATTCATAAACTATCGTGACACTTAATTGGCAATATGTGAAAATAGAAAGAAGATATACAGTTGCAAGAAAAAGTATGTGAACCCTTTGAAATGATATGGATTTCTGCACAAATTGGTCATAAAATGTGATCTGATCTTCATCTAAGTCACAACAATAGACAATCACAGTCTGCTTAAACTAATAACACACAAAGAATTAAATGTTACCATGTTTTTATTGAACACACCATGTAAACATTCACAGTGCAGGTGGAAAAAATATGTGAACCCCTAGACTAATGACATCTCCGAGAGCAAATTGGAGTGAGGTGTCAGCCAACTAGAGTCCAATCAATGATATGAGATTGGAGGTGTTGGTTACAGCTGCCCTGCCCTATAAAAAACACACACCAGCTCTCGGTTTGCTTTTCACAAGAAGCATTGCGTGATGTGAATGATGCCTCGCACAAAAGAGCTCTCAGAAGACCTATGATTAAGAATTGTTGACTTGCATAAAGCTGGAAAGGGTTATAAAAGTATCTCCAAAAGCCTTGCTGTTCATCAGTCCACGGTAAGACACATTGTCTATAAATGGAGAAAGTTCAGCACTGCTTCTACTCTCCCTAGGAGTGGCCGTCCTGTAAAGATGACTGCAAGAGCACAGAGCAGACTGCTCAATGAGGTGAAGAAGAATCCTAGAGTGTCAGCTAAAGACTTACAAAAGTCTCTGGCATATGCTAACATCCCTGTTAGCGAATCTACGATACGTAAAACACTAAACAAGAATGGATTTAATGGGAGGATACCACAGAGGAAGCCACTGCTGTCCAAAAAAAACATTGCTGCACGTTTACAGTTTGTACAAGAGCACCTGGATGTTCCACAGCAGTACTGGCAAAATATTCTGTGGACAGATGAAACCAAAGTTGAGTTGTTTGGAAGAAACACACAACTCTGTGTGGAGAAAAAGAGGCACAGCACACCAACATCAAAACCCCATCCCAACTGTGAAGTATGGTGGTGGGGGCATCATGGTTTGGGGCTGCTTTGCTGCGTCAGGGCCTGGACGGATTGCTATAATCGAAGAAGAAATGAATTCCCAAGTTTATCAAGACATTTTGCAGGAGAACTTAAGGCCATCTGTCCACCAGCTGAAGCTCAACAGAAGATGGGTGTTGCAACAGGACAACAACCGAAAGCATAGAAGTAAATCAACAACAGAATGGCTTAAACAGAAGAAAATACGCCTTCTGGAGTGGCCCAGTCAGAGTCCTGACCTCAACCCGATTGAGATGCCGTGGCATGACCTCAAGAAAGCGATTCACACCAGACATCCCAAGAATATTGCTGAACTGAAACGTTCTGTAAAGAGGAATGGTCAACAATTACTCCTGACCGTTGTGCACGTCTGATCTGCAACTACAGGAAACGTTTGGTTGAAGTTATTGCTGCCAAAGGAGGTTCAACCAGTTATTAAATCCAAGGGTTCACATACTTTTTCCACCTGCACTGTAAATGTTTACATGGTGTGTTCAATAAAAACATGGTAACATTTAATTCTTTGTGTGTTATTAGTTTAACTCCTTAAGGACACAGCCTTATTTCACCTTAAGGACCAGGCCATTTTTTACAAATCTGACCAGTGTCACTTTAAGTGGTGATAACTTTAAAACGCTTTGACTTATCCAGGCTATTCTGAGATTGTTTTTTTCGTCACATATTGTACTTCATGACACTGGTAAAATTAATTTTTATTTATAAAAAAATACCAAATTTACCAAACATTTAGAAAAAATTGCAAATTTCCAAGTTTCAATTTCTCTACTTCTATAATACATAGTACGGTAATACCTCCAAAAATAGTTATTACTTTACATTCCCCATATGTCTACTTCATGTTTGGATCATTTTGGGAATGATATTTTATTTTTTGGGGATGTTACAAGGCTTAGAAGTTTAGAAGCAAATCTTGAAATTTTCCAGATATTTACAAAAACCCAATTTTTAGGGACCAGTTCAGGTCTGAAGTCCCTTTGTGAGGCTTACATAATAGAAACCACCCAAAAGTGACCCCATCTAACAAACTACACCCCTCAAGGTATTCAAAACTGATTTTACAAACTTTTTAACCCTTTAGGTGTTGCACAAGAGTTATTGGCAAATGGACATGGAAATTTGCCAAAAAATTTAAATTTTCAAATTTCATTTTAATCCATTTTTTTTCAGTAACAAAGCAAGGGTTAACAGCCAAACAAAATGCTATATTTATTTCCCCAATTCTGTAGTTTGCAGAAACACCCTATATGTGGCCGTAAAAGAGTATTACACTCACCGGTAATCCGGTTTCCTGGAAGTCTCCATGACACCAAGTCCTGAGATTGACTTCCTTCTGATTGGACAGGAAAAACACAGAGAGGTTAAAACCCCCACCCCCTCCTCACATCACCAGTGTATTTTAACGAAGAACCCCAGGATGAAAGGATAATAGCTAATAGCAGAAAAAAAGGGTGGGATATATGTGGTGTCATGGAGACTTCCAGGAAACCGGATTACCGGTGAGTGTAATACTCTTTTCCCCAGTCGTCTCCATGACACCAAGTCCTGAGACAATATCAAAGATACAATTAGGGGGGGACAACTGCCGACAGGACCTTACGTCCAAATCTTAGGTCGTCATTAGCAGCTACATCTAGTCTGTAGTGCTTAGTGAAAGTATGAACTCTTTTCCATGTTGCTGCCCTGCAAATCTGTTGTAAGGAGGCTGAGGCTTTTTCCGCCCAGGAGGCAGCCATGCCTCTCGTAGAATGTGCTTTTAGGGAAGCAGGGACGTCTTTTCCCTGAGCTTTATATGCTTCGGAGATTGCCATCTTAATCCATCTGGAGATGGAACTTTTTGCCGCTTTCTTCCCTTTGTTAGGACCTGAAAATTGGACAAACAGATTTTTGTCTTTTCTCCAAAGGCTGGTAGCTTCCAGGTACTTTAAGACCGCTCTCCGGACATCTAATGTGTGGTAAGTGATTTCTTGATCGTTTTTCGGATCGTCACAGAACGAGGGGAGAACAATGTCCTGAGACCTATGGAAGGTCGAGACTACCTTGGGGAGGAAAGTCGGATCTAATTTGAAAATTAATTTGTCCTCAAATATTGCAAGGAATGGTTCTTGGATGGACAAGGCCTGCAGCTCACAGACCCTTCTGGCTGAGGTTATTGCCACCAGAAAAATCGTTTTAATGGTAAGCCATCTGATGTGGATAGAGTCCAGAGGTTCGAATGGATCGGAGGTTAGACCCCCTAGTACTGTATTAAGGTTCCATGGTGGCACCATGTTTCTAATTGTAGGTCTGATCCTATCTGCCGCCTTAAGGAATCTGGATATCCAGGGATGTTCCGTTAGCTTGGTATTATATAGTGCTCCTAAAGCCGATACCTGGACCCTAAGGGTATTGGGGGATAGACCTAAATCTAGCCCTTCTTGAAGAAAATCCAGGATTAGTGAGATGTTGGCTCTAAACTGGTTGAAGGAGGTCCCAGACCAATCAGCAAATTTCTTCCATATTTTTTGGTACTTGTCGTTGGTACTCTGTTTCCTGCTAAGGAGTAAGGTGTTCACTACTTTTTTTGATAGACCAAAGTTTAATAAGTTGGATTCTTCAGAATCCAGGCTGTTAACTTTAGTATTTTCAGGTCTGGGTGAGAAATAGGTCCCTGACTTAGAAGGTCCGGCCTTTGAGGTAGAAGGAGAGGAGCTTCCACGCTGAGGGCTTTCAAGAGGGAGAACCAACTTCTCTTGGGCCAGAAGGGGGTTATCAGGATTAGTGTACACTTTTCTTTTAGGAACTTCTGTAACACTCTGGGGATAAGCGGAAATGGGGGGAAGGCGTAGACTAAGTTTGTTGTCCAACTCTGGTTGAGGGCGTCTACTGCCCGAGGATGATCCCTGGGGTTGAGGGAGAAGAACTGGTTTAGCTGATGATTTCTCCTGGATGCAAACAGGTCTATCGTCGGCCTGCCCCATTTCTTCGTGATTAAATGGAAGGCTTCTGGGGCTAACATCCATTCCCCTGGGTCTAGTCTGTGCCGGCTTAGGTAATCGGCCTGAATGTTTAAAACTCCCTTCAAATGAACCGCTGAAAGAGATTGAATGTTGCCTTCTGCCCAGGAAAAGATTTTGTTTGCCAGGTTCTGTAGCGGGCGATGCCTTGTGCCTCCCTGGTGTTGGATAAAGGCCACGGCTGTAGCGTTGTCCGAGTAGACTAGGACGTGACGACCCTTTGCCAGCTGACTTGTGTGTTTCAGTGCTTCCCACACTGCCCTCAGCTCCTTGAAATTTGAGGATTGCTGGCTCACGTAATTCCCCCATGTTCCCTGGTAGGAGTTCCCCTGGACGACCGCTCCCCACCCGTGGAGGCTGGCATCTGTTGTGATGACTAGAGGGAGATCTTGTGCCCAGAAAATCCCGTTTTCTAGGTTCGAATTGCTGAGCCACCAAGTTAGTGATTTTTTGGTCTCTGCATCTAAGAATATTTTCCTCTCTAGGGTTAATTGCGATCTGTTCCATTTGTCTAAGATGAATTTCTGGAGTGGTCTTAGATGGAACTGTGCCCAGGCAACTGCTGGAATGCAAGCGGACAGACTCCCTAGTACCTTCATGGCCTGTCTTATTGAACAGAATTTCTCCTTCTTGAACTTCCTCAAAGCTGTCTGAAGTTTTACTATCTTTTGAGGTGGTAGAAAGGATCTTTGGGAGACTGTGTCTAGAGTAATGCCCAGAAAAACTTTCCGTTTGGATGGGATTAAATCCGATTTTTTCCAATTGATGAGCCAACCTAGGCTCTGTAGATGATCCAGGACTAACCCGAGATGGATTCCCATGGTCTCTATGTTGTCCGCCACTACCAGTAGGTCGTCCAGATAGGGGATCACACAAATTGCCTTTTCTCTCAAGGTTGTCAAGGCTTCCGCCATTATTTTGGTAAAAACCCTTGGGGCAGAAGAGATCCCGAAGGGGAGACACCTGAACTGGAAATGCTGAATGTTTCCCTCCAATTCTATTGCGAACCTTAGGAATTCCCTTGATGACCTGTGAATTGGGACGTGATAATAGGCGTCGCTTAAATCTATTGTGGCCATCACTGCATCCTTTTTTAAGAGTTTCACTGCTGACTTCAGGGTCTCCATTTTGAATTTTTGATATCTTACGTATTTGTTTAGATGTTTCAGATTTATAATTACCCTGGATTTCCCGTTTGGTTTCTTTATAATGAAGAGGCGGGAATAGAATCCCAGTCCTGTCTGATTTTTCGGGACGGGCTCTATGGCGTCCAAGGTTAATAGGTTTTTTATGTCGTTTTTTAAGGTCGCAGTTTGAGATGGGGGAAGGGTAGTGATCACATATTTCTGTGGAGGGGAAGAGAGAAGATCTATCAGATAACCCTCTTGTATAATACTTAAGATCCACCGGCTGTTTGTTACATGCTCCCAAGATCTTAGAAAGGAGCCGAGTCTTCCCCCCACTGGTATGGCGTCATTGTTTGTTGTTGGATGAGGAGGCTTCGGCCCGATTTGGGTTGAAGAGGAAGCTTCTCCCCCTGCCTCCCTTCGCATAGCTCCACCTCCCAGTCTTCCCTTTATCTTTTTTATTTTCGGGTTGAAAAAATCGGTCACGAAAGGGCTGCCTTTTTTGTTTATATCTTTCCTCTGGAAACCCTCTTTTTTTATTTGTCGCGTTGTCTAGGATTTTATCTAGATCTTCTCCGAAAACGTACTGACCGTGGAAGGGGAGTGCGATTAATTTATTTTTAGATGTGATATCTCCTGACCACGCTTTAAGCCATAGTGCCCTTCTCGCTGTATTTGAGAGAACAGCTGTACGGGCGGACAGTTTAACTGATTCAGCAGCTGCGTCTGCTAGAAAGGAGGTTGCCATCTTTAATAGAGGCAAGCTCTCTAGAATTTGATCCCGTGGTGTCTTATTGACCAGATGTATCTCTAGCTGGTCTAGCCAAAGGTTCAGTGTTCTGGCCACACATGTGGAGGCAACGCCCGGTTTGAGAAGGGCCGCCGTAGTCTCCCAGGTCTTTCGCAAGAGACTTTCCGCTTTCCTGTCTAGAGGATCTTTCAATTGTGCTGAGTCTTCAAACGGTAGGGCCGTATGTTTTGCTACCTTGGCCACTGGCGCGTCTACTTTGGGAATGGTCTCCCAATCCGTACAGTCCTCTTGGCTAAAGGGGTAGCGCCTCTTAATTCCTCTTGGGATAAAGGATCCTTTATCCGGTTTTTCCCATTCAGACCTAATTAATTTTTGGACACTATCAGGGACTGGAAAAACGGCCTTCTTCCTTTCACCTAGACCCCCAAAAATTTCTTGCTGGGTAGACCTAGGGGTTTTAGGCATCTCCATCTGAATGGTGGCCCTGATGGCCCTGATAAGTTCATCAATATCTTCAGGATTGAACAGGAAGCGCTTATATTCGCCCTCTTCATCTGAAGATGCCGGGTGTTTTTGGACAGATTCGGAGTCTGAGACCGCCAGCCCCTCAGAGTCGGAATCCAGGATAAGTGATTTAACACTACGGGCGTCCTGAGTGGGGGGAACTTTGGGAGGAGTAGGTTCTCTGGTAGTTAAGGCTAGCTGAACCTCTTCTTTTACCACTTTTCTAATGTCTTCAATTAGACTAGAAGACTCAGACTTGATGACACTGGCAGTACATTCTTTACACAGGGGCTTGGATCCAGTGTTAGACAATCTTTTGCAGCAAATACCACATTTTCTAGTTTTTTTGGCTGCAGAAGCCGAATCCTTTTCTCCCTGAAATGGTAAGGGAGGAAAGGATGAGCAGACTGAACCCACCATACAAGGCATGTACCTGAGAACAGGTTACTCACTGTCCCAGGGTTTGATGCAGGCTCGGTTCCAGAGCCCGGCGTGAGGGGGGTGCTCATCTTGACTCCCGACCGCTTCAGAGATGCTTCACCAAAATATGTGAGCCGCGCTATGCAGGGCGCCGTTACACAGGTCCTGAGCGTTTTTATAGTGTCTCCATGTGCTTCTCATGCTGCAGGACCTGTGGCGCATGTTGATGACGTCAGCGCGCTTAGCTCCGCCCCCGGCGTCTGACGTCATCCGCCTGCCGGCCGGAAGGGACACATCACAGTGCCGATCCGCCGTGTTCCTCCTTCCCTCTGCATCAAGCCCTCCGGGACCGCCGCAGAGGGAATCTTCGCAGGGGCACTACCTATGTGCCCGAGCCCAGGCCTAACCAAACGGAGGAGGGAGAGCTGCACTGCAGATCCGACCTCGGCCCAGATGAAAAAAAAAAAAAACTCCAGGTGAGCCCAAACGAGCTCCGTGCACCTCTCCTGCTTCCTATCCTGATGGGACAGGAAAAACACTGGTGATGTGAGGAGGGGGTGGGGGTTTTAACCTCTCTGTGTTTTTCCTGTCCAATCAGAAGGAAGTCAATCTCAGGACTTGGTGTCATGGAGACGACTGGGGAAACTACTGTACGGGCACACAGTAGAGCGTAGAGGGAAAGGTGCGCCGTGTGGTTTTTGGAAGGCAGATTTTGCTGGACTGGTTTATTTGCACCATGTCCCATTTGAAGCCCCCCTGATGCACCTCTAGAGTAGAAACTCAATAAAGTGACCCCATTTTGGAAACTACGGGATAAGGTGGCAGTTTTGTTGGGACTATTTTTAGGGTACATATGATTTTTGGTTTATCTATATTACATTTTTGTGAGACAAGGTTACCAGAGATAGAAATTCTGAAATTTTATCTCCATTTGCCAATAACTCTTGTGGAACACCTAAAGTGTTAACGACGTTTGTAAAATCTGTTTTGGATACCTTGAGGGGTGTAGTTTCTTAGATGGGGTCGCTTTTATGGAGTTTTTACTCTAGGGGTGCATCAGGGGGGCTTCAAATGGGACATGGTGCCAAAAAGAAAAAAAGGCCATCAAAATCTGCCTTCCAGAAGCCATAAGGCGTTCTTTTCCTTCTGCGCCCTGCCGTTTGGTCATACAGCAGTTTACGACCACATATGTTGTGTTTCTGTAAACTGCAGTATGAGGGTAATAAATATTAAGTTTTGTTTGGCTGTTAACCCTTGCTTTGTTATTGGAAAAAAACTGATTAAAATTGAACATTTGGCAAAAAATAGCTTTTTTGGCACGTTTTTATTTTTTTACACTGTTCATCTGAGGGGTTAGGGGGGGTATTCTTATAGAGCAGATTCTTACGGACGCGGCAATACCTAATATGTCTACTTTTTAAAATGTATTTATGTTTTACACAATACTTTCTTTTCATAAACAAAAAAAAAAACATTTTAGTATCTCCATAGTCTGAGTCATTTTTTTTTTTAGTTTTTAGCCGATTATCTTAGGTAGGGGCTGTTTTATTGGCACTATTTTGGGGGGCATATGACTTTTTGATTTTGGGATGTAAGGTGACAAAAAAAACTATTTTTTCTTACTTTTTTTTTTTTTTTTACCGTGTTCATCTGAGGGGTTGGGGGGGGTGTATTTTTATAGAGCAGATTCTTACGAACGCGGCGATACCTAATATGTCTACTTTTTTTAATTATTTTCGTTTTACTAAATAATATTTTTGAAATTTTTTTGTTTTTGCTTTAGTGTCTCAAGTCTCAGAACCAGTTTTATATCCGTCAGTGGCTAAATTGGGATATAAATTTAGTACTCCATGGAAGTGTGATACTCCCTGAAGCAACCAATAATGCAGAGGCCCGGATGATCGGGGCACGTGTCACACTGAGTAGTGGTGTCCTTCCGTATCCACCTCCTGTGACACACTCTGCACCTTTTTTGGGTCCGTCCCTTCTTTCCAGTATGGGGGACCACACCTGGAAAGTGTTGGCCAGGGACGATCCGGGCGCCTCCAGTTCCCGAGGTACTCCGGCCTGCTATTTCCCGGTCAGAAAATTTCCCGGTCAGAAAAGATCAGGTCCTTGAGGACTGCCTCATAGAACTGAAGGAATGTCCCTGTGTTGCCAGCGCTTCGGGACAGCACAAAAGAGTTGTACAAGGCAACCTGCACCAAGTAGACCGCAACTTTTTTGTACTATGCCCAGGTTTTGCGCATGGCGTTATATGGCTTGAGGACTTGATCAGAGAGATCAACTCCTCCCATATACCGATTGTAGTCGACGATACAATCGGGCTTGAGGACCGTTGCCGCGGTACCTCGCACAGGGACAGGGGTGATGCCGTTACCATGAATTGTGGACAGTACAAGGACATCCCTCTTGTCCTTATATCTGACCAGCAACAGGTTTCCACTGGTGAGGGCAGGGGTCTCACCCCTGGGGATAGGTACCTGGAGGGGGTGGGTAGGGAGGCCATGTTGATTTTTCCGCACGGTCCCACAAGCGGACGCGGATCTGGCGGCGAGGGACTGGAACAAGGGGATACTAGTATAAAAGTTATCCACGTACACGTGGTAACCCTTATCTAGCAGTGGGTGCATAAGGTCCCATACAAGTTTCCCGCTAACACCCAGAGTGGGGGGACATTCTGGGGGTTGAATACGGGAATCTCGCCCCTCGTACACACGAAACTTGTAAGTGTACCCTGAGGTACTCTCACAAAGTTTGTACAGCTTCACGCCATACCTCGCCCGCTTAGAGGGAACATACTGGCGGAAAAGGAGTCTCCCCTTGAACGCAATGAGAGACTCATCAACCGCGACTTCCCTTCCAGGTACATAGGCCTGTACAAATTTAGCCCCAAAGTGATCGATGACCGGCCTGATTTTGTACAAGCGGTCATAGGCAGGATCACCTTGGGGGGGACATGCTGCATTATCTGAATAATGCAGGCATTTCCGGATGGCCTCAAACCGGGAGCGTGTCATGGCAGTACTGTAAAGTGGGGTCTGGTAGAGGAAGTCCCCACTCCAGTAATGCCTGACACTTGGTTTCTTGACTAGGCCCATGTGCATCACGAGGCCCCAAAATGTCCTCATCTCAGCTGCACTGACCGGGGTACAGCCACCGGGCCTAGCCAAAAAGGAGCCCGGGTGTTGAGCAACGAACTGTTGGGCGTATGGGTTTGTCTGCTCCACCATCAGATTTACAAAGTGGTCACTGAAAAAAAGACTGAAAAAGTCGTATTCAGTGAAGCCCACTGTGGAAATCTGGATTCCTGGTTGGCCTTCAAAATCAGGAATCATGGGCTCATAACGCTCTGGGGTATACCAGACAAGTTCACCGGCAGGGGGCTCCGGTGGATTTAACTGGTGGGCTGGAAAACTAGTACGAGCACCAGAGCTGCTCGTACTAGGGTGGGCCACAGGGTCCCTAGAATGGCGGTCCCCTTGCTCCGCCTGGCGTCCCGAAGTTTGAATCGCTGATCAACCGTCCGAAGTTTATCAGCGGTGGGGTGTGCGATGCGCTAACAGTGGCCGGACGCTAAGAGTGCCGGCCACAGTCAGCATACGCACACAAAAAAAAGGGGGGCAAGCTGCAGGGTGGTCTAGGGTCACACAGCTGTGCTGTGGACCCCAGACACTCAATTTAGGGTGATGCAATCAGAAATGTTTTTTTTTTTTTCTTCTCACTAGCTTTCCCTAAAATATCCCTGCCTAATCTAACTGGTCCCTAGCATTTCCCTAATTACCTGGGTGCTGGGGTGCTGGGGCACAGATGGGGGTGCTGGGTGCTGATGATCCTTGCGGCGATCCGACGTGCAGCGCTCCTCTCTCCTCGGCTCCTGGACACAAAAGGAGGAGGAGAGGAGCGCTGCAGTAATTTGAACCTCCCGGCCCTGCGGCCGGCCACTGAAGCCAGCCAATGAGAGCAATCCTGAGAGGTGATGTCACCATCACCACTCAGGATCTAAGGATGGTGATTGGTGGTGTATTATCACACCACCGATCACCATCCTGTTCCGGGTTATCGGGTCCCCAGAGACCCGAATAACCCGGAAACGCAGCAAACCGCAGGTCTGAATTGACCTGCGGTTTGCTGCGATTGCCGACATGGGGGGGGGGTCACAGGACCCCCCGGCGCATTTAGCCAAGGTGCCTACTCAATGATTTGAGCAGGTACCGAGTTCCGATCAACGCCCGCCGAGCGGCGGTGATTGGAACTATACATGACGTACCGGTACGTCATGTGTCCTTAAGTACCGGGACAACATGCCGTACCGGTACGTCATGTGTCCGGAACAGGTTAAGCAGACTGTGATTGTCTATTGTTGTGACTTAGATGAAGATCAAATCTCATTTTATGACCAATTTGTGCAGAAATCCATATCATTCCAAAGGGTTCGCATACTTTTTCTTGCAACTGTATACCAGATATACAAGATGATGATTTATTACTACAACCTAGAAAGCATGGTACCTTCATTAGAAAGGTCATTTATAGAGCTCTGTTTGAGTCTTGTATATATGAATAATGTATTTTATTGTATTTTTTTGTATTTCTTTGCATATTTTATACTTTTTTACACATTATATGAAGAAAAAAATGTGGATCGCAATTGTTGCAGATGAGAGGCAACTATATTCAAAAAAACGTATATGTAGATTAAAAAAAAACGCATTAGAAACTGCAATACGTCTTTGAAAGGTATGAGATTTCATAATATTAATGAGTAAGGGTACTTTCACACTAGTGTTATTCTTTTCCGGCACTGAGTTCTGTCCTAGGGGCTCAATACCGGAAAAGAACTGATCAGTTTTATCCTAATGCATTCTGAATGGAGAGCAATCAGTTCAGGATGTCTTCAGTTCAGTCTTTTTGACTGATCAGGCAAAAGATCAAACCGCAGCATGCTACGGTTTTATCTCTGTCCAAAATTCCTTAACACTTTTTCCCATTAACATGCATTAATGCCGAATCCGGCCCCGAGTGTTCCGGCAAAACGGATCCGGCATTGCGGTCTGCGCATGCTCAGACTGCAAAAAAGTGAAAAAAATAAATCCCGGATCTGTTTTTCCGGATGACACCGGAGAGACGGATCTGGCATTTCAATGCATTTGTCATACGGATCAGGATCCTGATCCGTCTGACAAATACCATCAGTTTGCATGCGTTTTGAGGGAACTGCCTGCCGGAATCCTCTGCCGAAAGTGTGAAAGTACCCTAAGGAGAAGACTAAGACATCTTGATATTTGGAGATGAAAACAGATAAGATCTACTCTAAAGATATGGAGAAAGCTGTAATATGAAATGATGAAAATGGAAAATCCAGTTGGGGTTTTGGATGAGACTGGAAGAATGGGTATATAAGTGGGAAGAATCTCTAAACAAATATGGCCACTGAGGAAGGGGTTAGTCAAACTCCGAAACGCGTCTGGTGTTAACAAGATCATAGCAGGGGTGTCAAACTCAAATTCATCGGGGGCCGCATCAGCAGTTTGGTCACCTTCAAAGGGCCGGTTGTATCTGTAGGACTATGTGTCCACTCTTTATTATCATAAATTATTGTCACTGCATTCAATTATTACTGTTTTTTGTAATAAAAAAAAATATATATATATTGTGGGGCACAGTGGATGCTATATGTGTATAACATAAACATATTTCACATGAAAACTTACAGTTACTTGGCTTGGCCCTTGGGGATCTCGGACGCCACTTCCACACTTTGGCTGGGGGCTCGGCGGAGCTGATGAGGTGTTTTATCCTAATGAGAAAGATTTCATAATAAGGATTTGGAGAAGGGGCAGAGGGATAGCAGAGCAGGGAGAGGCTGATGCTGCTACTAGGGGGTCATACCATGGGGGAGTAATAAAGCCCACCATAATGCCCCCCCAGTAGTAATATTTCTCCTTATAATGTGACAGTGCAAAAAATACCCCCTTGTAATGCCCCCATTTGAGCTAATGTCCTCATAGTGCCCCCATAATGTGCCAGTATAAAATACCCCTATATAGTGCCCCTAGTAAATGACCCCATAGTGCTCCACACCCTCCTTCCTCCTAGTGCCCCCCATAATGTACCAGTATAAAATGCTCCAGTAGATGCCCTCAGTGTCCCCCATAATTTGCAAGTAAAAAATACCCCTTCTTAGTGTCCCCCGTAGATGACCCCATAGTACTCCTCTCCCCCCTTCCCCATAGTACCCACCATGTGTCCCAGTATAAAATTGTACTGTACAGAGAGCCCATATAAAATACCCCTTCTTTGTGGCCTCAGTAGATGCCCCTATAGTGCCCCCAATCATGTGCCAGTATTAACAGCCCCCCCCCCTGTGCCAGTAATAATAGCCCCTTATGCCAGTAATAGCAGCCCCCCTGTGCCAGTAATAACAGCCCCCAGTAATAACAGCCCCCAGTAATAAGAGCCCCTCTGTGCCAGTAATAACAGCCCCCAGTAATAAGAGCCCCTCTGTGCCAGTAATAACAGCCCCCAGTAATAAGAGCCCCTCTGTGTCAGTAATAACAGCCCCCAGTAATAAGAGCCCCTCTGTGCCAGTAATAACAGCCCCCAGTAATAAGAGCCCCTCTGTGCCAGTAATAACAGCCCCCAGTAATAAGAGCCCCTCTGTGTCAGTAATAACAGCCCCCAGTAATAAGAGCCCCTCTGTGCCAATAATAACAGCCCCCAGTAATAAGAGCCCCTCTGTGCCAGTAATAACAGCCCCCAGTAATAAGAGCCCCTCTGTGCCAGTAATAACAGCCCCCAGTAATAAGAGCCCCTCTGTGTCAGTAATAACAGCCCCCAGTAATAACAGCCCCTCTGTGCCAGTAATAACAGCCCCCAGTAATAAGAGCCCCTCTGTGCCAGTAATAACAGCCCCCAGTAATAAGAGCCGCTCTGTGCCAGTAATAACAGCCCCCAGTAATAAGAGCCCCTCTGTGCCAGTAATAACAGCCCCCAGTAATAACAGCCCCTCTGTGCCAGTAATAACAGCCCCCAGTAATAACAGCCCCTCTGTGCCAGTAATAACAGCCCCCAGTAATAAGAGCCCCTCTGTGCCAGTAATAACAGCCCCTCTGTGCCAGTAATAACAGCTCCCAGTAATAAGAGACCCTCTGTGTCAGTAATAACAGCCCCCCCTTTGCCAGTAATAACAAACAGCCCCCCCTTTGCCAGTAATAACAGCCCCCGCCAGTAAAAGTATTGTACATAATAAAAAATAATAAAAAAAACACATACTTACCTCCATGTCAGTGATGCGATGCAGCCTCTTCTGGCCTGTGTCCCACGCTGTATGGCTCAGGCAGCGCGATGACGTCATCGCGCCGCCTGCGCCGGCCTCTGATAGGCTGCAGGCACTAGGCCGGCAGCCTATCAGAGGAAGGGAAAGGGACACGCCTCTCCCTCCCCTACCGCAGCACAGGCCGGCATCTGTATCGCTGTCCTGAGGACGGCGATACAGATGACTGGAGATGAGCGCTTCCACAATGGAAGCGCTCATCTCCCTGTGCCCAGCCGCCGCCGCCAGCTCGCTCGCTGCGCGGGCCACATGACGAGGTCTGGCGGGCCGGATTCGGCCCACGGGCCTTGTGTTTGACACCCTTGATCTATAGAATCCAGGACCCACCCATGGGCGTAGGAAGCGGGGGGGACGGATCCCCCCAGGAAATAATGCGGGGGGGAGAGGTATGGTCAAATCCCCCCCAGCGGCAGCGGGGCAATGTGTGCGGCGGGGCAGGCACTGAGATGAGCGCTTCCATTGTGGAAGCGAAGCGCTCATCTCCATAGTGATCTGTTTGTATCGCCGTCCTCAGGAGGTGTGTCCCTTTCCTCTGTTCCTCTGATAGGCTGCCGGCGTAGGCGGCGCGATGACGTCATCGCGCCGCCTGAGCCGTACAGCGCTGGAGTTGGGACACAGTGATAGGCCGGAAGAGGCCTGCATCGCATTGCTCCAAAGAGGTAAGTATAAGTGTTAATTTTTTTTTTTAAATATATACAATACTTTGTTTTACTGGCACATGATTGGGGGGGAAGCTATTACTGGCACTTGATTGGGGGGGCTATTACTGGCACATGATTGGGGGGCTATTACTGGCAAATGATTGGGGGGCTATTACTGGCACATGATTGGGGGGGCTATTACTGGCACTTGATTGGGGGGCTATTATTGGCACATGATTGGGGGGCTATTACTGGCACATGATTGGGGGGGCTATTACTGGCACATGATTGGGGGGGCTATTACTGGCACATGATTGGGGGGCTATTACTGGCACATGATTGGGGGGGCTATTACTGGCACATGATTGGGGGGGCTATTACTAGCACTTGATTGGGGGGGCTATTATTGGCACTTGATTGGGGGGGCTATTATTGGCACTTGATTGGGGGGGCTATTATTGGCACTTGATTGGGGGGGCTATTACTGCCACATGATTGGGGGGGCTATTACTGCCACATGATTGGGGGGGCTATTACTGGCACATGATTGGGGGCAGCTATTACTGGCACATGATTGGGGGCGGCTATTACTGGCACATGATGGGGGGGCTATTACTGGCACTTGATGGGGGGGCTATTACTGGCACTTGATTGGGGGGGCTATTGCTGGCACTTGATTGGGGGGGCTATTACTAGCACATGATTGGGGGGCTATTACTGGCACATGATTGGGGGGGCTATTACTGGCACATGATTGGGGAGGCTATTACTGGCACATGATTGGGGGGGCTGTTATTACTGGCACATGATTGGGGGGGGCTGTTATTACTGGCACATGATTGGGGGGCTGTTATTACTGGCACATGATTGGGGGGATGTTATTACTGGCTGATGAGAGGCACTGGGGGCTGATGAGAGGCACTGGGGGGCTGATGAGAGGCACTCGGGCTCTTATCTGAGGTCTGATTGGGGGTCATTCATATTGGGGTCTGAGCTGAGGTGTGATCTGAGGTCTTATTAACATTGGGGATCTTATTGGGGCTGTTAGCTGAGGTCTGATTAACATTGGGGGTCTGATTGGTGGTCTGACCTGAGGTGTAATGAAAAATATTTTTTTCTTATTGTGCCCACTTCCAGCCCGGAGCCCAGAGCACTGATCCGGAGCAGCTTGGAGAAAAAGGCCTCACAGTCTCCCACACTCCTTCTGCCCGGCCCAGCCAGCCAGCACCCCTGAGTCTTCAGAACTGTAAGTGTGTGTGTGTGTGGGGGGGGGCGTTCACACACACTTAAAATTTAACGATATAAACAACTCGCAGTTTACTGAATAAGAATATACCCGGCGAGCAAAAATTCTGTCCCCCCCAGATTTTTTGGGGTTCCTACCGAAATTAACCATTAATACATTAAGAGAATATCTCATTGCTGGAACAGAGTGGAGCGCTCCACGGACACTGAAGTTTGAATATAGCGCGCTATATCACGTAAGACTCCGAGACTGAGCAGCGGCACCACGTGAGACATCGGGGCTGAGCAACTACAACTGTGGGACTGACAACGCTACCCGCATTGAACATAGAGATGCGGAGATAGCGGTGAGACAGACTGCTACCACGTGGGATGCCACAGTCGGTGAGCATTAAAACTACTAACGGTGAGTACATACAATTGATTTACTGTTAGGAACGTACCGCAAAAGAGAAATCGGCACCAATATACAGGTGAATGGAAAACTAATTTAATGGGTTTTGCGGACATATTATAATTTGAACCATTTAATTATATTTAACGGACAATATATCTATATGTGCGATAAACGTGGGCTATTTGTATAAAAATAAGCGAAATAATACCAACACAATTGGAGCAATTGTAAGGGTATTTTCACACTTGCGTTTTTCTTTTCCGGTATTGAGTTCAGTCCTAGGGGTTCAATACCGGAAAAAAACGGATCACTTTTATCCTAATGCATTCTGAATGGAGAGCAGTCCGTTCAGTATGCATCAGGATGTCTTCAGTTCAGTCCCTCTTACGTTTTTTGGCCAGAGAAAATACCGCAGCATGCTGCATTTTTCTCTCCGGCCAAAAATTGTAATGGATTAGTGCCGGATCCGGCATTAAAATTGTTGCATTGACGGATCCGTTCTTCTGGTCTGCGCATGCGCAGAACTTTAAATCTGTAAAAAAATAAAATACTGGATCTGTTTTTCCGGATGACACCGGAGAGACGGATCCGGTATTTAAATGCATTTGTCAGATGGATCCGTATCAGGATCCGTCTGACAAATACCATCAGTTTACGGCCGGATTGCCGATGACGGAACTGCCTGCTGGAATCCTCTGACGCAAGTGTGAAAGTACCCTAAGAATATATGGTTGTAATATATACACCACTAAGGCTGAGTTCACACGGGCGAGATTTCCGCGCGGGTGCAATACGGGAGGTGAACGAATTGCACCCGCACTGAATCTGGACCCATTCATTTCTATTGGGCTGTGCACATGAGCTGTGATTTTCACGCATCACTTATGCGTTGCGTGAAAATCGCAGCATGCTCTATATTGTGCATTTATCACGCAAAGCAGGCCCCATAGAAGTGAATGGGGCTGAGTGAAAATCGCAAGCATCTGCAATCAAGTGCGGATGCGGTGCGATTTTCACGCATGGTTGCTAGGTGACAGTCAATTTACTGTATTATTTTCCCTTATAACATGGTTATAAGGGAAAATAATAGCTTTCTTTAATACAGAATGCTTAGTAGGTGGTCATTTGAGGGTTAAAAAAATAATAATAATTAACTCACCTTCTCCTCTTGATCGCGTAGCTGCCGGTCTCTTCTTACTTCTTTAATCATGAGCTGCCGGCTAAAGGACCTGTGGTGACGTCAGATCACATGGTCCAATCACATGATCCATCACCATAAAAACTCTACGACGGAACGCAATCGCAGTCAAAACTGACTGCAATTGGGTACCTACTCGCGCGGGTTTGCCGCAACGCGTCCGGACCTTATCCGGACTTCGCTCGTGTGAACTCAGCCTAACTATATAAGCCAAGAACTATACATACAGTCTCACATCGGACATGAATGTGGAAAACGAAAAGCAATTAATTGGATCCATTCCATAAAAGATTATAAGTAGGGCATTGACTGCAAAAGTGGTCCATTTTATCTTATCTTTTTATCTTTATTTTAATCTTTTACTAGTTTTATGTATATTGATACTGTATTTCTAGGTATTGTGTAACAATAAATATTGGTATAACAGACACACTTTATGTCCCTGGATGGTTCCAAATGAAGAGTGCCTGTCTATAATGAGAAATAAAGACCGTAACTTGCAGATCACAGACCCATTCAAGTGAATGGGTCCGCATCCAAAAACGGCATGCACATAATTGGTGCCCGTGCTTTGCGGACCGCAATTTGCAGTCCATAGCACGCACACGAGGCACACATGTTCGTGTGAATATGCCCTTAACCTGACCTTAATCAATCTCAATGTCTGTCCCACAAATAACTTGCCACAGGGGCACTTTAGCGTATATATTATGTTTTTACTAGCACATGTGAAGAACCCCGAATATTTATTTTACATCCATGTAGGTGTAAGCCGTGTACCGGGGTGGGCTCCCCAGAATATAGCGAAGTCACAGACAAGGAAAGCGACACTGCCACCAGCTTAATATGCAAGAACAGAAAACTTTACTTAAACAACAAGTAATAACATAAGCATCACCAAAGCAATACAAACATGCATATAAACGCTATATCCCGGACCCACAGTCAATGTCCCTGCCCACTGGACAGGCCTAGCCGATGGCGGACACAGCAGAGCCTGCAAGTCGTGCTGTGCCGCTACAGAGGACACCCCTAGCCGGTGGCAAACGCAGCAGAGCCTGCAAGTCAATAACTGCGCTGCAGTCCAGTACAGTACAGCCTAGCAAAACGATATAATCCTAACTGACTAACTAATGCGAGGCCTAGGCTAGTGTCTGTAACTTCAGGTGCCACACAATATATTGCAATCAGTAACCAGGTGTACTGACCTGTGTCCGTTCTGGACTCGAGGATGCAGCCTACCAGAGATGGCCACCAACTTCTCAGCAACCGTGCGGCCTTGCTTGATGATGAGGCCTTCTGCCCACACACTGAACTGGTCTTCCTGGGACAACCTCTCTTTCAAAAGAGCTGGATACAGAAAAGATATAACAGCTACTTTCCTTCTTCTGAGTGTCCATTAACTGCCGGACATCTGCAAGCCAGGATGGAATCGGATTCAGTCCCTCACAGCACAATCCTTCCACCATGCCATATCAACACTTCCTGGTTCACTCACAGGCAGCAGCATGAGTCATCATCTGTTTTACATATTCAAATCTCAGAGTGTGCTGGCTGTAGCTGCAAAACAGTGGCCTCTAGTGCCCGAAATGACAAATGACAGTTTAAGTACAGACATTATGCAGAAATAGCTGTTTCACAATCTCACATGCCACCCCACTAGAAGTTGTCGCCCTCGGCAACTCTCCCCATACAAACTCATCCTGAGCATAGCGCTGTGGAGGCACACCAGCATTGGGCCTCGCTGACCTTCTCAGATTGGGGGTCTCAGAAATACTGGGGACATCAGGCATATTTTACAAGAGAGGAGCTGTTGATTGCTCAGCATTGCATCTGGGTGGCAAACCTGCCACAGCCGGAAGCTTTGTGGACACTTGAGCAGGGACGGCCCACCATTCCTCCTCTTCCTCATCTGAGGGACTTTCCTCCATACCCTGAGTGTGAGGAGGCACCCCCTCTACGCACACCGGCTCATCAAAATTGCAACGTCTCAACATATTACAGTGTAAGTTCCGTGAGGGTCCCCTTGTCCCTACTGGCTCTACCTCATAGACCGGAATAGCAGGGTCTACCCTTCTCTTCACCATGTATGGAACTGCCTCCCACCGTCCATCCAACTTCCCTGATGGCCGTTTGGCTTTGACCATCACCCAATCACCAGGGAGATACCCATCTTTCTGCACTGGTCTTGGGTTAGGGTGTACCACCTGTCCCAGGCGCTCCCCACACAACCTTGTGTACCGCTCTCAGCCGGCAGCGGTGCTCCTGCACCCATGCAGTGGTACTTCTCGGTGGGGGCTCCATCGGGTTAGGCATGTGGAGATCTTCAATCTCCCGTCCGGCTTGTCCAAACATGAGCATATGTGGAGAGTATCCGGTGGTACTGTGTACCCTGTTATTATAGGCCCACATCAACTCAGGTAGGTATGCGGGCCACTGGGCTTTTTGACTGTCTTCCAGAGTCTGCAGCATCTGAAGCAAGGTGCGATTAAAGCGTTCGCACGCCACGTTTCCATGTGGGTGATATGGAGTGGTTCGGGAGCGTTCAATCCCATACAGTTGGTACAGTTCATTCATTAGAGTACCCTGAAAGCATGCTCCCTGATCAGAATGTATCTTCCGTGGACACCCGAACACCTGTATAAAGTGTTTACAGACAGCTTTGGCGGCCGACTCTGCGGTTTGGTCTCTGGTGGGCACAGCCACCGCATACTTGGTAAAGTGATCTGTCATAACTAGACAGTACGAGTGTCCCGAGGTAGAAAATCCGATCTGTACATAATCGATCATCAGAAGTTCTAGGGGCGCTGA
This sequence comes from Bufo bufo, assembly GCF_905171765.1. Classification (NCBI taxonomy): domain Eukaryota; kingdom Metazoa; phylum Chordata; class Amphibia; order Anura; family Bufonidae; genus Bufo; species Bufo bufo. The sequence continues at coordinate 519,547,644 of NC_053393.1, forward strand.
GGTGCGGATGGTCTGCACAGGAGCCCACTGTTCAGTACTCTTACTCAACCCACAGGATCGACACTTAAGACATGCCGCGGCCACCATGTCGGCCAGATCTGGACAGTACACCAGCCGTTGGAGCCACTTGAACGTTTTGTCGCTCCCGAAATGAGCTCCCTTTTCATGAGCTTCTCTGGCGGCCTCCGGTCCCAACGACATGGAAATGACAATCTGTTGCCGGTACTGCAGATCTGACTGCAAGTATATGATCCGGCACAGGAGGCCCTGAGTAATTGTCAGCTTGTCCCACTGCCTTAACAACTTCTGACCCTCTGGGGTCAGGAGGGCTTGTTCTTCTGGCCGAGGCCAGATCTTGCTCCGAACCCATTCTTTCACCTTCCACAAATCCCGGCAGCTATCCTGGACTCTCTCCCAATCAGTCAACGTTTTCCCCAGCACCAGCGTCATTCCAGACGCCACCCCATTTGAATGTGCCACATCCGGGAACAGAGGTAAGCGACCATGGTCAGGAGTTTCAGTATCCTCTAACTCCTCATCGGCTCTCTGAGTCGACTGTCCTAACGGACCGAAACTTGATGTGGTATTAGTACTTAGAGAGGCGGGCCAACCATCTTTGCTCGAGTGCGCCGAGCTTGGCATTCTCCAGGTGTGCCAACGGGTTGTTGTCCGTCATCACGGTCACTTCTGCACCAGTCAGGTATTCTGCAAACCTTTCGTTCATGGCCCACACCAGTGCCAGTAGTTCCAGTTTAAAGGAGCTATAGTTATCAGGGTTGCGTTCTGACTCTCTTAGGGACCGTCTCCCATAGGCGATGACTCTCTCTCGTCCATCCTGGACTTGGGACAAGACGGCCCCCAGACCATGTAGGCTTCAATCAGTCACTGGAATGTCCCCGGAGCATTGGAGAGGCCAAAGGGCATCCGGTTGAACTCGTAGAGTCCTATAGGTAGAATGAAGGCTGTCTTGGCTTTGTCCTTCTTGGCCACCGGTACCTGCCAGTACCCACTAGCCAAGTCAAGAGTTGAGAAGAACTTAGCTTGGCTTAGGGCTGATAATGACTCTTCAATTCGCGGAAGGGGGTAGGCATCCCGGACAGGTCTGAGCATTCAGCTTCCGATAATCCACGCAGAACCGGAGACTCCCGTCTTTCTTCCGCACCAAGACTATTGGAGCAGCCCATGGACTTTGACTCTCCTGGATCACCCAGTTCTCCAACATGCTGGCCACCATATCTTTCACCTCCTGATACATCTTAGGTGGGATCTGCCGGTAGCGTTCCCTGATCGGCGCAGCATCGCCGGTTGGGATTTTATGTTCGATGGTAGTAGCACACCCAAAGTCCTCATCATGTCTTGAGAAAGCCTCCTGAAATTCCCAGAGGGTGTCTTCCAGCAGCTTTTGTTCCCCTGGGGTCAGGGTTCTGCAGTCCACCCCCATACGGGCCATGATCACTCGACTGTTCCACTCCGCTGTCGGGGTTTCCCTTGAATGGACCTCCACAGCATAGGTCCAGGCTGATCTCCTATCCGGCTGCAGCGTAAAGCCCCTTTGTCGAGCGATACCCCCTTCGGACACATAAACTTTGGCCAGCAGGGTGTTTGCGGGGACGGTTAACTCGCAGTTCTCAACATTACAGCAGCGTATAGGCACACATCCGTCTTTCACAACGGCAAGGGCCTGGGCTACCAGTGGGCCAATCTGCGTTTCTTCTTGATAAGCGGGCTCGATAAGGACCTCCAGTCTATTCAGTCATCGTCCAGCCCCCACTGGCAGCATCAATATTCGCTCCTGTCGAGGTGGGATCTTCAACGGAGTCCTCCGTAGCACCCTCATGTCTCCAATGGCCCATCTGGACAGGTTACTCTTTTGCAGGCTACAGCTCCTCACCATTTGTTGTAAGACCTTCTGGGTAGGCCGGTGTGCGGTGGCCCGTTGCCAGTACTTCGGCCCTTCCTTGGCAAAGAGTTGATGATCTAGGTCTCTCAGTATATTCATGCCCAGGGTCACGTCCATTCCTTTCCGGGACAAATGGTCCACCAGCACGACCCCTTTCTTGACGATGTCTTGCCCAAACAGTCGGACCCGCATCCAGACTATCCCTCGAACATCCATCTCTCTATTATCGTCAGCCGTCAGCCTGATGACTCCGATCTTCGGGCGCCATCATATGCCCGAAGTGCCTCTCGAAGAACTTCAAAAGGCATTAGAGTGCACTCTGACCCTGTATCAACTAGGCAGCAAACCTTTCGGCCTTCCAGCTTGGCTTCTAATACGGGGCTGCTGGCATACAGATCACGTTCTTCACGCAGAGGGGTTAACTTCTGGTGCACCGCCGCAGGACGCCCAGCTACTGCAGCGGTCAGAAGTTTAACGTTGTTCTGACGCTACCTATTCTGGGCACTCTCTGGCCATATGGCCGTACTTTCGGCAAACCCAACAGAGGGGCCCTCTTCTGCCCGGCCCCCTCACTGGGGTTGTTCTGGGTGGAGTGACACGAGGTGCGGGGACAGTTACCGAAGGCCGGGACGGTTCTACCTTCATCTGGGACACTTTCAGCTGAAGCTCTTTCAATTCCGCCCGCAGGGCCTGGACCACATCCTTTAAGGACTCTGATTCTTCAGATCCCGACCGGTCCCATTGTAACATGCGCGCTATTCACCACTCTCGCTGCCGTAGGTATGGGCTCTTCCTCCCTCTCTACGCCGGCTAAATAAACGCTGTATAATGTCATATTGGCCATTGTTCGGGTCATCTCTTGTAATTTATCTTGTAGGAATTTATTGGAGAGCCCCACTATGAACTGATCTCGTAGAAGCCGGTCCACCTCCCGAAAGGTGCCCATAGCCTCAGGGTCTCGTTGTTGTATCTCATTTAGTGTCTCCTGTAGAGCATTGGAATATTGCATCAGGGTCTCACCCTCTCGATGGGGTCGGTTAAAGTGACTCCGAAACTGTACCACTTTGACCCGCCCCCCTTGGGCTCTCTCTAGCAGGGAGAATATGTTCTCTAGGATATCTCTTTCAGAGTCAGGCCTTACCATCACTGTCCGCCTGACGTCACCCTCTAGGGCTCCCAATGCAACCTCAGCCCGCAGTTCGGGGGTCAGGTTACACATTTTAACCGCACTTTGCACCCTTTCAGTCCAGTCCTGCAATGTCATGTTGTTACCGTCATACTTTGGCAGATGACGCAACAGTGCCCCTACAGGGATGTGTCCTACTGGGGTAGCCATATTGTTAGGGGCAAGCTGAACTTGCGCCTGTGCATCCTGGGCTGGGTCCTGATCCGGCACCACTGGCGTCGGAGGACGATCTCCCGCCGCGTTCCCGTCCATAACGGTCGCTGTATCCTGCCGACTACGCCAAGATGTAAGCCGTGTACCGGGGTGGGCTCCCCAGAATACAGCGAAGTCACAGACAAGGAAAGCGACACCGACACCAGCTTAATATGCAAGAACAGAAAACTTTACTTAACCACTTAAGGTCCACAGGTTTATACCCCCTTAGTGACCAGGCCCTTTTTTACAAATCGGCACTTCACAACTTTAACGGTTTATTGCTCGGTCATGCAACTTGGCACGCAAATGAATTTTACCTCCTTTTCTTCTCACAAATACAGCTTTCTTTTGGTGGTATTTGATTGCTGCTGAGACTTTTCGTTTTTCTGATATTAATCAAAATAGACCGCAATTTTCTCAAAAAAAGTGTATTTTTAACTTTTTCTGGTAACATTGTTCAAATACAGGGAGTGCAGAATTATTAGGCAAGTTGTATTTTTGAGGATTAATTTTATTATTGAACAACAACCATGTTCTCAATGAACCCAAAAAACTCATTAATATTAAAGCTGAATATTTTTGGAAGTAGTTTTTAGTTTGTTTTTAGTTTTAGCTATTTTAGGGGGATATCTGTGTGTGCAGGTGACTATTACTGTGCATAATTATTAGGCAACTTAACAAAAAACAAATATATACCCATTTCAATTATTTATTTTTACCAGTGAAACCAATATAACATCTCAACATTCACAAATATACATTTCTGACATTCAAAAACAAAACAAAAACAAATCAGTGACCAATATAGCCACCTTTCTTTGCAAGGACACTCAAAAGCCTGCCATCCATGGATTCTGTCAGTGTTTTGATCTGTTCACCATCAACATTGCGTGCAGCAGCAACCACAGCCTCCCAGACACTGTTCAGAGAGGTGTACTGTTTTCCCTCCTTGTAAATCTCACATTTGATGATGGACCACAGGTTCTCAATGGGGTTCAGATCAGGTGAACAAGGAGGCCATGTCATTAGATTTTCTTCTTTTATACCCTTTCTTGCCAGCCACGCTGTGGAGTACTTGGACGCGTGTGATGGAGCATTGTCCTGCATGAAAATCATGTTTTTCTTGAAGGATGCAGACTTCTTCCTGTACCACTGCTTGAAGAAGGTGTCTTCCAGAAACTGGCAGTAGGACTGGGAGTTGAGCTTGACTCCATCCACAACCCGAAAAGGCCCCACAAGCTCATCTTTGATGATACCAGCCCAAACCAGTACTCCACCTCCACCTTGCTGACGTCTGAGTCGGACTGGAGCTCTCTGCCCTTTACCAATCCAGCCACGGGCCCATCCATCTGGCCCATCAAGACTCACTCTCATTTCATCAGTCCATAAAACCTTATAAATTTTTTCTTGAGATATTTCTTGGCCCAGTCTTGACGTTTCAGCTTGTGTGTCTTGTTCAGTGGTGGTCGTCTTTCAGTCTTTCTTACCTTGGCCATGTCTCTGAGTATTGCATACCTTGTGCTTTTGGGCACTCCAGTGATGTTGCAGCTCTGAAATATGGCCAAACTGGTGGCATGTGGCATCTTGGCAGCTGCACGCTTGACTTTTCTCAGTTCATGGGCAGTTATTTTGCGCCTTGGTTTTTCCACACGCTTCTTGCGACGCTGTTGACTATTTTGAATGAAACGCTTGATTGTTCGATGATCACGCTTCAGAAGCTTTGCAATTTTAAGAGTGCTGCATCCCTCTGCAAGATATCTCACTATTTTAGACTTTTCTGAGCCTGTCAAGTCCTTCTTTTGACCCATTTTGCCAAAGGAAAGGAAGTTGCCTAATAATTATGCACACCTGATATAGGGTGTTGATGTCATTAGACCACACCCCTTCTCATTACAGAGATGCACATCACCTAATATGCTTAATTGGTAGTAGGCTTTCGAGCCTATACAGCTTGGAGTAAGACAACATGCATAAAGAGGATGATGTGGTCTAAATACTCATTTGCCTAATAATTCTGCACGCAGTGTATAATTACATTTCTATACAAGTTTGTGTCAGAATTTATTGTGCTACATGTCTTTGATAAAAAAAAATCCAATAAGTGTAGCGTTTACAAACTATGGTACAAAAATGTGAATTTCCGCATTTTGAAGCAGCTCTGACTTTCTGAGCACCTGTCATGTTTCTTGAGGTGCTAGAATGCCAGGATAGTATAAATACCCCCCAAATGACCCCATTTTAGAAAGAAGACACCCCAAAGTATTCGCGGAGGGGCATGGTGAGTTTATGTATGATTTAATTATTTTTCACAAGTTAGCGGCACTTTCTGAGGAAAAAAAATAAATAATAAAGTTTCCATTTCTGCTAACTTCTGGCAAAAAAAAAAAAAAATCTCCCACGGACTTACTATGCCCCTCAGTAAATACCTTGGGGTGTCTACTTTCCGAAATGGGGTCATTTGTGGGGTGTGTTTACTGTTCTGGCATTTTGGGCGGGGCTAAATTGTGAGCAACCCTGTAAAGCCTAAAGGTACTCGTTGGACTTTCGGCCCCTTTACGCACCTAGGCTGCAAAAAAGTGTCACACATGTGGTATCACCGTACTCAGAAGAAGTAGGGAAATGTGTTTTGGGGTGTATTTTTACATATACCCATGCTGGGTGAGAGAAATATCTCTGTACATTCGACAACTTTGTATAATTTTTTTTTAAAAGTTGTCATTTACAGAGATATTTCTCACACACAGTATGGGTATATGTAAAAATACACCCCAAAACACATTGCCCTACTTCTTCTGAGTACGGAGATACCACGTGTGACACTTTTTTGCAGCCTAGGTGCGCAAAGGGGCCCAAATTCCAATGAGTACCTTTAGGATTTCACAGGGCATTTTTACGCATTTGGATTCTAAACTACCTCTCACGCTTTAGGACACCTAAAATGCCAGGGCAGTATAAATACCCCACAAGTGACCCCATTTTGGAAAGAAGACACCCCAAGGTATTCCGTGAGGTGCATGGCGAGTTCATAGAAGATTTTTATTTTTGGCACAAGTTCGCGGAAATAGATTTTTCTTCTTTTTTTTTTCTTACAAAGTCTCATATTGCACTAACTTGTGCCAAAAAATAAAATTTTACATGAACTCACCATACCCCTCACAAAATACCTTGGGGTGTCTTCTTTCTAAAATGGGATCACTTGTGGGGTATTTATACTGCCCTGGCATTTTAGGGGCCCTAAAGCGTGAGAAGTAGTTTGGAATCCAAATGCGTAAAAATGCCCTGTAAAATCCTAAAAGTACTCATTGGAATTTGGGCCCCTTTGCGCACCTAGACTGCAAAAAAGTGTCACACATGTGGGATTGCCGTACTCAGAAGAAGTAGGGCAATGTGTTTTGGGGTGTATTTTTACATATACCCATACTGTGTGTGAGAACTATCTCTGTAAATGACAACTTTTTCCATTTTTTTATACAAAGTTGTCAATTTACAGAGATATTTCTCTCACCCAGCATGGGTATATGTAAAAATACACCCCAAAACACATTGCCCTACTTCTCCTGAGTACGGCGATACCACATGTGTGACACTTTTTTGCAGCCAAGATGCGCAAAGGGGCCGAAAGTCCAATGAGTACCTTTTAGGAGGGCATTTTTAGGCATTTGGATTCCAGACTTCTTCTCATGCTTTAGGGCCCCTAAAATGCCAGGGCAGTATAAATACCCCACATGTGACCCCATTTTGGAAAGAAGACACCCCAAGGTATTCCGTGAGGGGCATGGCGAGTTCATAGAAGATTTTTTTTTTACACAAGTTTAGCACAAGTTAGCGGAATTTTTATTTTTTTCTCACAAAGTCTCCCTTTCCGCTAACTTGTGACAAAAAGTTCAATCTTTCATGGACTCAATATGCCACTCAGCGAATACCTTGGGGTGTCTTCTTTCCAAAATGGGGTCATTTGTGGGGTGTTTGTACTGTCCTGGCATTTGAGGGTCTCCGCAATCATTACATGTATGGCCAGCATTAGGAGTTTCTGCTATTCTCCTTAGGCCTCATGCACACGACCGTTGTTTGGGTCCGCATTCAAGCCGCCGTTTTGGCAGCTTAGAGTGCGGACCTATTCATTTTAATGGGGCCGCAAAAGATGCGGACAGCACTCCGTGTGCTGTCCGCATCCGTGGCTCCATTCCGCGGCCCCGCTAAAAAAATATAACATGTCCTATTCTTGTCCGCGCTTTGCGGACAAGAATAAGCATTTATATTGCTGGCGCACGTTCCGTTCCGCAAATTGTGAAAGGCAACACGGGCACCTTCCGTTTTTTGCGGATCCACGGTTTGCGGTCTGCAAAAAACGGCACGGTCGTGTGCATGAGGCCTTATATTGAGCATACGGGTAATGAGATTTTTTTTTTGTTCAGCCTCTGGGCTGAAAGAAAAAATGAACGGAACAGATTTCTTCATTCGCATCGATCAATGTGGATGAAAAAATCTCTGCCAAAAAATGTGCAAAAAAAAAAAAAGAGGGGCAAGGACATAGGAGTGCTTGCGAAGTAAAGCTGCGATCGCTAATAAAAATCCCAAAAGCTCAAAAGTGATCTTTATAGCGTCGCAGCGATTTTACGGTGTATTTGCAGTGATCAGAAAAAAATAAATTCTGTCACTGCGGTGGGTCGGACTAAACGCAAGTGTTCGCACAAGATCAGGCCTGATCGGGCGAACACTGCGTTTTTTGTAGAGCCTAAGGTGACCCTAATGTACTGATATAGATCTGATTGCGATCAGTCTTGATCACTTACAAATACTATATAGTACTAGTGCTGATTAGCGACAGCGATGACGCTAATCAGCGACTAATCAGTGACTGTGGTGCGGTGGGCGCTAACTACCTAACAAGTAGATAACTAACTGGCGGTGATAAGGGACCCTTAAGCCCCATTCACACGTCCGCAATTCTGTTCCGCATTTTGCGGAACGGAATTGCGGACCCATTCATTTCTATGGGGACAGACTTTGTCCCGCTCGGATCCGGAATTGCGGATCTGCACTTCCGGGTCCGCACTTCCGTTCCGCAAAAATATAGAACATGTCCTATTCTTGTCCGCAATTGCGGACAAGAAAAGGCATTTTCTATATAGTTCTGGCAATGTGCGGATCCGCAAAATGCGGAAAGCACATTGCCGGTGTCCGTGTTTTGCGGATCCGCGGATCCGCAAAACACATACGGACGTCTGAATGGAGCCTTACAGGTGCGTGATCAATGACAGGTGGGTGATCAGGGAGTCTATATGGGGTGATCAGGGGTTAATAAGTGACAGGGGGGAAGGTGTGTAGTGTAGTGTGGTGCTTGGTGCTACTTACAGAGCTGCCTGTGTCCTCTGGTGGTGGATCCAAGCAAAAGGGACCACCAGAGGACCAGGTAGCAGGTATATCAGACGCTGTTAACAAAACAGCGTCTAATATACCTTTCTGATGCGATTTTTCAAACATCTACAGCCTGCCAGCGAATGGCAGGCTGTAGTTTAACTGCAGAGCTGCGCGCGCGCGTTCACGCGAGATCTTGGGTCTCAATAGGCGTCGCTGAGACCTGAGAGCGCTGCCGCCCGGACGCCTATCGGCGTTACAGTGGCGGCAAGCGGTTAAACAACAAGTAATGACATAAGCATCACCAGAGCAATACAAACATGCATAGAAACGCTATATCCCCGGACCCACAGTCAATGTACCTGGCCACTGGACAGGCCTAGCCGATGGCGGACACAGCAGAGCCTGCAAGTCGTGCTGTGCCGCTACAGAGGACACCCCTAGCCAATGGCAAACGCAGCAGAGCCTGCAAGTCAATAACTGCGCTGCAGTCCAGTACAGTTCAGTTCAGCCTAGCAAAACAATATAATCCTAACTGACTAACTAATGCGAGGCCTAGGCTAGTCTCTGTAACTTCAGGCGCCACACAATATATTGCAATCAGTAACCAGATGTACTGACCTGTGTCCGTTCTGGGCCCCAGGATGCAGCCTACCTGAGATGGCCACCAACTTCTCAGCAACCGTGCGGCCTTGCTTGATGATGAGGCCTTTTGTCCACACACTGAACTGGTCTTCCTGGGACAACCTCTCTTTCAAAAGAGCTGGATACAAAAAAGATATAACAGCTACTCTCCTTCTTCTGAGTGTCCATTAACTGCCGTACATCTGCAAGCCAGGATGGAATCGGATTCAGTCCCTCACAGCACAATCCTTCCACCATGCCATATCAACACTTCCTGGTTCACTCACAGGCAGCAGCATGAGTCATCATCTGTTTTACATATTCAAATCTCAGAGTGTGCTGGCTGTAGCTGCAAAACAGTGGCCTCTAGTGCCCGGAATGCCAAATGACAGTTTAAGTACAGACATTATGCAGAAATAGCTGTTTCACAATCTCACATAGGGCAGGCATCAGCAACCTCTGGCACTCCAGCTGTTCAGAAACTACAACTCCCAGAATCCTCCTTTCACTTCTATGGGAGTTACAAGAACAGGCAAGTATGTGTGCATGCTGGGAGTTGTAGTTATACAGCAGCTGGAGTGCCGAAGGTTGCTGATCCCTGATGTAGAGGATGAGAAATCATCCACCCTTTTATAACCGCACTGCAGATCGGACAATTTAGACACAGATATGTCCCCTGCCTCTGGGTGCAGAGAAAAGATTGTTTATTCGTCCTTTTCGGTAAAATATCTGCTCTAATCAAACTATTGGCCAAGATTTCCCCTTATATTATATGTTGGTAAGGCTGAGGTTCAGCCTGCATTTGTGGGAGGGGCTTGAGCCTATTTAAACCCCCACTTACCTCATCACAGTGGGCGTTCCGGTTCTTGGTAATTCACTGGCTAGTGTTCGTGTGTTTCCTGGTACCTACGGTCGCCTCTTGCAGAGTTCGTGTCTCCTGGTGGTAAGTAGGGGGGGGGGGGCTCTTTCGCAGGGCAAGGACTGCGGCGGTCTGGCACCCTCCCTCCGCCTCATGCTGCCGGTGCGTTCCAGCGTGGAGCGCACGGGCTTCCGGGTCCCCTCCTCCTCCGCTCGTCTCCCTGTGTTTCCTGGCGGTATGGCGTCAGGTAGCGCACCCGGCAGCCGGCCGGCTCATCATGCTGGAAACAGGGGGGGGGTTTCCCTGGTCTGGCCGGCTCACCTCGTTCCCGGCACGGCGCAAGAAGGCGTGCGTTCCAGGGTGGAACGCACGCACTTCCTGGTTCCGGTCCCCGCCCGCTCCACTTGCTTTCCGGCGGCAGCAGGGACGAATCGGCGCCTGCCGACAGATACCCGTTCATCGGGGAGGGGGGGGGGGGTTGGGTTCCTGGGCAAGGCTGCACCCCGGGTGCGGCATGGAAGCCGGTGCACATAGGCGTGCGTTCCAGCCTGGAACGCACTCCTCTTCCGGCGCTTCTGTGACGTCACCCGCCCCCTGCCCGGTCTCCCTGGCTGCAATGTCAGCTTGCGTTCCACGCTGGGCGCGGGCTCACGGGCAGCCAGGCCAGACGGGGAGGGGGGAAAGAAAGGAGGAAATAGTAAATGAATAATTCATAAATAAATGAAATAAGTAATTAGTATAAGTGTGTGCAGTAAACCCGCCACATAGTCTGTAAAAAAAAAAAGGGAATGAAAATAAGTACGTTGGTAAAACCCGCCATATAGTCCGCATAGAAAAAAAAATTAAAAATTTTAATAAATAATTAAATAAGAAGTTAAAAAATGTATATATGAGTATTTACAGCACAAACCCGCCATATAGTCGGATCATCAACCCGAAAAAAAAAAGAAAAAAGAATATAAATATATATGTATTTACGGCACAAACCCGCCATATAGTCAGTATCGACTGACCCCTTAAAAAAAAAAAAAAAAAAAAAAAAAAAAAAAAATTTCCCTGTGTGGACAAGGATAGGTGTCCCACGCAGGACCGATCTGGCTCCACCCCACCTCGGGCACCTGGTTACGGCCAGGGGGTCTGGTCTTCCTGGTTTCGCCCAGGCCACCGGGTTTTGTCATGTTGCCAAGTCTTTGTCAGCCGGTCACAGTCGGGTGTCCGGTCGCGGTTGGTGGCGCCTCCTCCTTCCCTGGTACGCCCGGGGCTCGGTTCACTCCTGGTATGCCCAGGTCTTCATGTTTTTCTTGTCTATCACGCGGGTTCACGCACCTGTCCTTCGGCTTTCAAGTCTTCCAAAGGGGCCGTCCTCGGCTTCTCCCCAGGTCATTCTTGCTTTCCGTACTCCTAGGTTCATGGCTTACCACTGCCCTTCGCGGGCCGCTGCTATGCGCAGCCTCTTTTTCATGGCTGCGCAGCCTCTTTTTCATGGCTACGCGCCTTCTCTCCTGTCAAACCGCCTGGTACGCTCAGGCGGCTCTCTTTTCGGTCAGGTGTTCGATCCGATGCGCTCGGATGGTCACTTGGCCTTAGGGTGAGCCCCAGCCTGGCCAGTTCGCCTGGTTCCGCAGGTTGGTGGGCACCCGTGTCCTCTGCACTTTCAAATGTTTTTTTTCGCCTGTTGCTTTATTTACAGAAGTTTGTTCCCAGTTCTCCGTTCCTTTCGGTCCTGTTCAGGTAAGTTCACACTGGCACCACCTCGGTCCCAGTCAAGTCATAACCACGCGTTAATTGTCTTCGTCTGTTCGGTTAGGCCAGGTTCGACTGAGCCGTCTCGTGAATTCCGTTACCGGTACGTGTCTCTCTGTCGTGCACCAATCAATATTCCAGTACGTCGTCACCCTCTCTTTTTTTTTTTTTCCCCCCTTTATTTTGTTATGCTTTGTTTTTTTGTTTAGCTGCTCTGCCATGTCTCGAGCCTCGGACATGGAGGACGGCCTTTCCATCTCCGGCTCGATCGTGTCAAGCCAAGCGGGTCCCTCATCCCTTCGGAGCTGGACCATCCCAAAACTGTTGGCCGAGTTGAACCGAAGAGGCATTCCACATCCGGCCACCGCAAGAAAGGCAGAGCTATACAAACTGCTCATGACCAGCCCCAGCACCGCGGCAGTGCAGCCAGAGGCGTCGGCCATCCATTTGTCCCTGGTGCAGCTACAGGCGACTCTGAATTCCCTGGTGGACTCGGTGGCGGATGTTCCCCCGGCTCCCGTTCCGCTGATGACTCCCTCTACATCCGGCTGGCTGGCTACAGGTACGCCAAGACCCATTCCACATGTGTCCCCCTCTCACTTCATTCCTGATAACCTTAAGAGAGACATCCTGGCAGGGAAAGATGTCAATCTGGCATCAATCCTCGTTGCCGCTCAAGATGTTCCCGAGAACCGGGTCATCAACTGTGGCGATGTGTCGGTGGTCCTTCGAGCCAAGGATTCGCGGCTCAACCGCAAGTTGTCCATCCCGGAATTTGTCCTGGCCTTCAGCCTCTTCAGGGACATCGTCTGCACGCACAGCCGGAGAGAAGAGAGGAGCTGGACAGCTATTTGTACCTGGTCACTGACCTAGGGCACAAGTATGGTGGGTCGGCCTTCTATGACTACCACCGTTCCTTTGCAGCTAAGGCGGCGGCAGCTCTGGCCCAGTTCCAGTATGTCACCAGCTGGTCCTTGATTGACACCGAGCTCTTCTGCCGTCACTTCGCTGGCCTCAGGGCTCCCAACTGTGCGACGTGTCAGTCGATTTTCCACTCCTCGGAATGGTGCCCCAATACCGCGCACCCGCCTCAGGACAGGGCCATCCCGGGGACCTCCGGGTCATTTCCATCCAACCCCTCCACAGACAAGCTCGGCAGACCTATTGTCTACCTGGGGAAGAGCCAGGTCTGTAATAACTTTAATTCAGGGGGGTGCTCATATGCCAGCTGCAGGTCACTCCACGTCTGCTCCCTGTGCTTCAGGGCCCACCCACGGTCCGCTGCCCAAAGAAATCTTCCAAAGGTTCCTGACTAGCGGACATCAACGTGGACCTCTTGGCGGCACTCCTTCACGATCACCACGATCAAGACTTCGTGGCGTTCCTGTTGGCAGGCTTCCGCCAGGGGTTCCACACAGGGCTCATCACTCTGCCGCAGGTGCCCTGGGAGGGCAGGAATCTGCTGTCCGCCACCCTGGACCCTCCAGCAACTAGCGAGTTGCTCCAGTCGGAAGTTTCCAAGGGGTTCCTCATAGGCCCGTTCCCACGCATCCCGTTTTCCTCATGGCGCATTAACCCCATCGGCTTAGTGGCAAAAAAGAACACCAATAAAAAAAGATTAATTTATGATCTGTCCGCCCCTCATGTGTCCGGTATTCCGAGCCTTAATTCTCTGATTCCCTCGGAGGAATTTTCCATGCGTTATTCCTCGGTGGACGACGCCATCCAGGCCATCCTGTCACATGGTAGGGGCGCTTGGCTGGCAAAGGTTGACATTGCGGATGCATTTAAACTCCTTCCCATCCTGCCGCAGTTATGGCAATTCTACGGCATTGAGTGGGCCGGCCAGTATTTTTTCGCCAACAGGCTCACGTTTGGATCCAAGAGTAGCCCATGGTTATTCGACCAGCTGGCCAAGGCGCTGCATTGGATCCTGATCCATCACGGGGGCCTCCGGTCGGTCATCCACTACCTCGACGATTTTCTGGTTGTCGAGGATCCGCAGGGCGGGTCCGGCATACTCACCGTCCTCCTCGGATTGTTCGCCAGTCTGGCTGTTCCGATCGCGGAGTCAAAGACTGAGGGTCCTGCCACAAGGGTCTCATTCTTGGGCATCGTCCTGGATTCGGTTCTGTTGCAAGCCAGCCTACCGGAGGAGAAACTCACTCAGTGTCGGGAGGTCATTTCCCATGCGGCTGCCACGGGATGCCTCACTAGAGTCGAGTTGCAGTCTCTTCTGGGGCGGCTCAACTTTGCCTCCAGGATTATGCCCCAGGGAAGAACCTTTGTGTCAAGGCTGCTCCAGCTTCTTCCCTCAGCACCCGAACAGGACAGCATCATCCGTTTGGACGGCCAGGCCATGGCAGACCTGGCCATGTGGGAGTTGTTCCTGTCCCGATGGAACGGCGTCTCCTTTTTTGTGTCACCTTGGTCTTCCTCCTGCCCGACCATTTTTTCAGACGCAGCTGCATCTTGCGGCTACGCTGCCATTTGGGGTTCCCAGTGGCTAGCGGATCGTTGGCCCAGTACCATCTTAGAGGAGGCTGAATCCATCCGCACCTCCTCTCTGTTGGAATTGTACCCCATCGTGGCAGCTGCTCAGGCATGGGGCCACCTCTGGGCTAACTTGCCGGTGATGTTTGTGACAGATAACCAGGCCTTGGTCGACATCTTGGCCAAGGGCAGGGCCAAGTCCCCCAAGATCATGGCGCTGTTGCGCCAGCTGGTTTGGCTGGCCCTGTCACATAACTTCCATGTGCATTGTAGCCACATCCCGGGGGGGAGGAATGTGGCAGCCGACGCGCTGTCTAGGTTTAATTTTGAACTCTTTTTCCAGGTCATGCCGGAGGCCGAGCCACGCAGATATCCCACCCCGCCTTTCAGTTCCCTGTCAATGGACTAGGCTTGCTCGTCTCGTCAGCAAGGGACCTGGCGCAGCAGTCCCTTGCCCCAAACACGGCCAGGAACTACCTTTCAGGCCTAAAAACCTTCCAGGAGTTTTCACGTCTGCACCCGCAGGCTGGCCCGGTCGGACATTCCTTACATCATGGCCTTCATCGCCCATTGCCACCACCAGTTACACCTCTCCTACAACACCATTAAGTTGTACCTAGCTGGCGTCCAACACCACACCATGCTCCGCAACCCAGGGGGCGGGTCCATTTTTTCTGCGCACGCAGTCAAGGCCACCTTACGAGGGGTCCAGAAGGGTGGGTCCAATCCCTCGTCCCGCAGGCAGGGCGTCACGGGAGAGATGTTCCGGAAATTATCTTCAGCCCTGGATGGTGCTCCTTTTGGGCCCTTTTCCAGCTTAATCATCAAAGCTGCCATGTACTTAGCTTTTTACGGCTTCCTTAGGCCAGGCGAGTTCACGTGCAGTACGGCGGGACGGTGCAGCCTGCACAGAGAGCAGCTGGTGAGGGTGGTTGACCATTACGCGCTGAAGATAATTATCTCCAAAACCAGTCAAACTGGCCCCCCGGTGGAGGTCCAGTTTTTTCCCACTAGTAATGAATGGTGCCCGTTACAGGTATTTGACCAGCTCATCCTCGCACTCCGGGATGCGCCACCTCACAGCCCTCTGCTACCCCATCTGAAGGGAGCTCTCACCACGGCGCAATTCATCAGCCACATCCGCACGGTGGCTGCTGGCTTAGGGTTGGACTCAGGAGCAATATCCGGTCATTCCTTCCGCATTGGTGCAGCCTCCGCGGCTTCCCGGCAGGGGGTCCCCGCCCACGTCATCCGAAAGATGGGGAGATGGCGTTCGTCTTGCTTCACCAGATACATACCTAACCCGCAGGTGGAGATTTCGCAGGCATTTCGGTCTTTGGTGTTATAAGGTAATAAAGTCTTTCACCTTAACTATTTTGTTGTCATTTTGCCCCCTTTTAGGCTACTCTCATACCCGGCTCCAGGCACACCCCAGCCGGTTAGGTCCCAGGCAGGCACGCTGCCCAAGTTTCGTATTTAGCCTTGACCACAAGTTGGTAAGGCTGAGGTTCAGCCTGCATTTGTGGGAGGGGCTTGAGCCTATTTAAACCCCCACTTACCTCATCACAGTGGGCTTTCCGGTTCTTGGTCCCACCCACCCATTCCCTTCATTTCAAGGGTCCTCCTTAGGGTAGCCCCCTTTAAGGCTACTCTAATACCCGGCTCCAGGCACACCCCAGCCGGTTAGGTCCCAGGCAGGCACGCTGCCCAAGTTTCGTATTTAGCCTTGACCACAAATATTTATATACAAACGTGACTTGTCCTTGAATGAGAAGCCAAACGCTGTATCCTGTGCTAAAACAAGCCAATATTTTAAAACTGTTTTTCTAACTAAGGCCTCATGCACACGGCCGTAGCCGTCTTTGCGGTCTGCAAATTGTGGATCCGCAAAACACAGATATCTGCCATGTACGTTCCGCACGGAACATCCAGGCCATAATAGAACAGTCATATGTTTGTCTGTATTGTTGACAAGATTAGGACATGTTCTGTTTTTTTTTGCGGATGCCACTGTGTTCTGTCCACATCTTTTGCGGCTCCATTGAAGTGAACCAATGTGCAAAAATAAAAAGAAAGAGAAAAATAACAAAATGATGTATTGTTCCACTTCTGATTCACACTCGGTAGGGCTCATGCACATGAACGTATATTTTGTTGGCATCCAGTACGCATTTTTTGCGGAACGGATGCCAACAAAATATACGTTCATGTGCATGAGCCCTACCGAGTGTGAATCAGAAGTGGAACAATACATCATTTTGTTATTTTTCTCTTTCTTTTTATTTTTGCACATTGGTGTATAACAAAATGCAGGTGGCTTGGTGTTTGTTCACACACAAGGAAAGTCCATAAACAATAAAAGTCACCTTTTCCCCTGGGTATTAATTCAAACCCTGTTAGCATTTCAGTCTCATCAAGTCCATAGGCGGCCTGTTCGCCTTTAGAGGGGCCTGAGTCCTCCAGCCCTGCTCAAACCTCAAATCCCAGCACAGCCCTCAGTTCACAGCACACAGACTCCTGAGCTCCACTGTCAGAGGGAGGTAAATCCACACACCTGGCAGTGCTGGCTGGTTTTTATGCATGGCAAAACCCGGCCTGGAACATGGGGAGTAGTCACCCACCCAGCACTTTGACTACTCCCAGTAAGAGCCGTCCCGGATCAGCTATAACAGCCATGCTAAATCTTTAGGTGTCAATTAGCAATAGCTGCTGCTGACACATAAAATACCGGCTCTTACTTCACCGAGGACAGGAACCTCGGTGACACATTGTCACGACCCTTCGCTAGGTCGTGACTCTGTGTCTGCACGTGCGGTTGCCTTTGGCAACGTGGTTTGCATGTGAGCCACTTTTCCTTGGATGTGGTGTTTCCCCATTTTGGTATGCACGGGGTTAAGGTGTGTCTGCTAGGTGTGGTGGGTGTGACCTCAGGCCTCCTTATATGTTGATGTGGTGGAGCATGAGGTCAGTTTTATTTTGTTGTCAGTCTGTGTTGGAGCTCTGCTCCCTGGCTGAATGTCTTGGTCTGTGTGAGCCACCCCTTATTTATTATATTGTTTCCCTTGCTTTGTCTGTGTGTCCCCTCCAGCGTGTTTCTGTTTTCCCTCTCCCACCTGGTGTATGTTGTTATGGTGTGGGCCTTGTTTGGAGTTTATTGTGTTTATGGGCAGGGCTAAATGCGTCTTGGACGTGGGTAAGGCATGCCGAACCTGAACTATGGCTGAGTTGTGCCGGAAGCCACGGGCGTGGGTAAGCCTGGAGAGGGCGTACCCTATTGGAGTGTGTGAAAAAAGGGGTGGGAGGGAGGGGCAAGTGAGACACACCACCTGAGGGAAGGAATTGGCAGGTATATATAGGGAGCTAACGCCCTGCCCACAAATACAGGCTGAAATCAGCCTTAATACTTATGGGCAGGGCTAAATGCGTCTTGGACGTGGGTAAGGCATGCCGAACCTGAACTATGGCTGAGTTGTGCCGGAAGCCACGGGCGTGGGTAAGCCTGGAGAGGGCAAAAAGACAAGTACGCTATGTTGTCTACACTGGTTTATTCATATTCTTCCAGCCCGCATGACCTATAACGCCAACGACTGAAAAGCTTGAGAAATTTCCCGGTGTGGATTCGGAATGTATCTGTTGAAGCAAGATGACCTCCAGCGCCCCATGGATCGAATAACGTGAGCGGGGACTTGGTGTTTCGAAGCTGACGATGCCGTCCCAATACGGAACGAGTGACCTGAAATGGCTCCTGGGTCGTACCCCAGACCTGCCGCCAGAGAGCGGATGTGGGACGTGAATTGGTTTGAAGTGAGGGGTTTGTTCTTGAAGGGCAGGAGCAGACTGTCAGGAGGCGCTGTCTGCAACAGGGACAATAATTTATTGAGGATCTGGACTGGACACCAATTATTCCGGGTAGGGAAATATTTAATTTCCGTGGATGGCCCTGTCTGGTTTGTTTTGGTTGACGGAATGCTGAGTACATAATAGTTATAGTGCCACGACAGTTGTTCTTTGCGAAGACCGCCGGGTCTCGGAGAGCTGCCAGTGAACTCTCCTGGCAGGAGGAAGCCGTAAAAACTTAGAACATGGCCGCTTGGATGACCGTGCTGGTCAAGGGCCAAAAAGGATCGCCGTCCAGGGCAGAAGACAAATCCCTGAACAGCTTGCCGAACACCGGCTGTCTGCGGGTGGCAGCCTGTTTTGCATTTTCCTGTATTCCCCTGAGGGCCGCCTTGATGACCTGGTTGGACAAGATAGAAGAACAACCCGGATTACTGAGCATAAAATGGAGTTGAAGGCCTGCTAGGTATAATTTGATAGTATTATATGAGAGCTTTTGTTGGGAATGGCAGAAGGCTATGAACGCCAGTAAGTAAGATATTTCGTCGCGGCCGCCCTGAGAATAGAGAAGTCTAAATCTCTCAAACGCTTTCAACCCTGCTTTATAATTCCTGGACATATTTGGGGCTAATGATTGTGTTATGAGGTGTTTTGCTGTTGAGATCAGAGATTCTAATCCATCACTGGGGTGTTGTATGCTGGGATTGTGGCACCCGTGGGGTCCGCGTCGGGCATCTCCTTGCGGGGCTTTGCCTGCTTTTAGAATGATAATGGCCGGAGACGCTTCTAGGAATCTGGGGGAAACATAAAGTAAACTGAATAACGTACCCGTGGGGATAGGATAAGGACCGTGAGACCCCTTGACCATCCGGGAGACTCCTAACTAAGAACCGAGCCCGGATGGCCTGGAGTGGGGTGTGGCGGACTCAATATGACATATGGCGTGGAAACAACAATGGCTAAATTGAAGGTCCAGTTGTCGCCCAGCATTTGGCTCATCCTGGCGGGACCCAGAGGCAAGATAAATGATGTGACATGGTATCAGTGGTAGCTGAACCTGGACGATCTAGGTGACATACACTGTTAAGTTGGCCTGGACTATCCAGGTGACATACAACATTAAACTCGGCCTGGACGATCCAGATGACATACAACGCTAAAGTTGGCCTGGACGATCCAGGTGACATACAACATTGAACTCGGCCTGGACGATCCAGGTGACATACAACACTGAACTCGGCCTGGACGATCCAGGTGACATACAACACTGAACTCGGCCTGGACGATCCAGGTGACATACAACACTGAACTCGGCCTGGACGATCCAGGTGACATACAACACTGAACTCGGCCTGGACGATCCAGGTGACATACAACGTTAAAGTTGGCCTGGACGATCCAGGTGACATACAACGTTAAAGTTGGCCTGGACGATCCAGGTGACATACAACATTGAACTCGGCCTGGACGATCCAGGTGACATACAACATTAAAACTCGGCCTGGACGATCCAGGTGACATACAACGCAAAAGTTGGCCTGGACGATCCAGGTGACATACAACATTGAACTCGGCCTGGACGATCCAGGTGACATACAACGTTAAAGTTGGCCTGGACGATCCAGGTGACATACAACATTGAACTCGGCCTGGACGATCCAGGTGACATACAACATTGAACTCGGCCTGGACGATCCAGGTGACATACAACATTGAACTCGGCCTGGACGATCCAGGTGACATACAACATTGAACTCGGCCTGGACGATCCAGGTGACATACAACGCTAAAGTTGGCCTGGACGATCCAGGTGACATACAACGCAAAAGTTGGCCTGGACGATCCAGGTGACATACAACACTGAACTCAGCCTGGACGATCCAGATGACATACAACGCTAAAGTTGGCCTGGACGATCCAGGTGACATACAACACTGAACTCGGCCTGGACGATCCAGGTGACATACAACGTTAAACTCGGCCTGGACGATCCAGGTGACATACAACGTTAAACTCGGCCTGGACGATCCAGGTGACATACAACGCTAAAGTTGGCCTGGACGATCCAGGTGACATACAACGCTAAAGTTGGCCTGGACGATCCAGGTGACATACAACATTAAACACGGCCTGGACGATCCAGGTGACGTACAACATTGATCTTGGCCTGAGTGGTCCAGGCGACAGATAATTTAATTATGCAGTATATGTGGTAACTAAACTGATCGCGCGCCACTGACGAATCTTCCCAGCCAAATCTGCGTTTGGAAAACGGGGAGCCTGCCACGCGCAATTTTGTACCCCTGGCACCTGCTGGCAGAGTGAATCCCTGCCTCCATGCCGAGACACAATTCTGACCTGCAGGGACCAAGTAGCTTACTGGCCCATGTGCTGTTGATTAATATATGTAAATACGCACACCAAAATTGCCCCTGACACAGGCTGGAAGCTGGGCTGCCGCAGCTTGGCGTAACGCCGGCAACAATGCCCACTGCTTCCCACCTGTGCCGCCTCTGCTATATAGCGTCTCTGCTGGGGCAATGATTTAATTATCCCTTTTTTTTTTTTTTTTTTTTAAACTGGGGCGGATATTTCCGAATGGACATGTGGCGCGCTCATGGCCGCTGCAGGGAGGGGAAGGGGGACCCCCGTGCCTGCGACCCTGCTAGGACTGGGATGTGCGGTCCCCAAGTGCGAGCCTGGAGTGGACGGACGTGTGTGCCTTTCAAGGGGAACCTAGACTTGTACTCTTTCCCTAACTAAACATAGCTACCCCCGACTGCCCATTTCCTGCCACCGTAGGAGCTCCGGAAGGCAGAGCGAGCGGTGGACGTGTACAGGAGGGTCATTTCTTCGGCGCTCGGCTGAACATGCCTGTGGAGGCCCGGCGGTCACGTGTGCGTTCCACCGTGAACCGCACGCCATCCGCGAGAAGGGGAGACCGACCCGTGGCCGCAAGTATACGGCACGCTCCATTGGACAAGTACTTACCTGGTGACAGACCGGAAAAACAGTTTAAGTATTGCACTATACCGTGTAGCGAACCGAAACTTTTGAAACAACCGTGATGCTTGCACGTGCCGGCAGCTGGATGTGGCTCCTCTTGAGAACGAAAACTTCTCTCAGGAATGTCGCACTGTGCAGAGAATCGTACTGAAGAGAAAAAACAGACGTGAAGCTTGCTGGGCAGCTAGGTGTGGCTCTTCCTACAGATGCAAGTGAGACACACCACCTGAGGGAAGGAATTGGCAGGTATATATAGGGAGCTAACGCCCTGCCCACAAATACAGGCTGAAATCAGCCTTAATACTTGTGGTCTGTCTCCTCCGAAAGGGGGTTTAAGCAAACATCTAGACAGTGCGTTTCCGGTCCATCTCGTCGGCGGCAGGTAAGTTCTGGTAACCTAGGTTGTCTGTTGCCTTTTGTTACTTACCTGTCATTCGGTTGTGAACCCTGTCTAGTTGGTGGCCAGCTTCTGGGCTTCTGTAGACACCATGCATCCGTTGTGTAGGATGAATGGGTGGTCTCTGCCCTGTCTTCAGGCTTAGGGCATAGCAGGGATACCTAGGGTTCTAGGTTGGTGAGCATGAGCCCCCGTTCCTTCGGAGGCGGCTCATGCATTAGGAGTTTAGGAAGATCTCCAGGGTCACGTTAGGAGGTGACCTGCTCCCTGTTCCCTGCTTTCTAGTGTAGCAGCGACTGATATTGCAAGGTGGGGAGTTTCCCCCACTCCCCGCCGTGACACACATACCTTCCATCCATGATGATTCCAGGTACCTTCTTACAACCCCTATCTAATGACCCAACCTGCAGTATTTTTTTTCAGTCTAAAACAATGGATCTCAGATGGAAATGTCTCAAACGTATGCCAAATGAGCATAACTGATGCACAGGATCCGTTTTTTTTTACAGGATCCGTTTTTTTCTCTTTTTTTTTGTTCTTCTGATGGATTAGGTTACTTTCACACTTGAGGGAGCAGGGTCGGTCGTGCAGGCTGTTCTGGCGGGGGAACAACCTGCCGGATCCGTGCTACCGCAACTTCACCGTGCCACCAGAAGTCCGCTCTGGTCCCATTCACTACAAGCCGAGAGGCAGCTGGACAAAAATAGCAGCATGTAGTTTTATTCTGGCCACCTCTCGGCATGTTTGCCGTGCTGTGGCCAGACCTCCGGCCCGCCCCGGCAGCACGGGGGACTTGCGGTAGCACGGATCCAGCAGGTTGTTCCCCCGCCAGAACAGCCTGCCAGACCCTGCTCCCGCAAGTGTGAAAGTAGCCTTAGAAGAATGGAAAAATAACAGTGATGTGAACTGGTTTTAATAGAATGGATTTGATGACAGATTCCCTTTATAGGGAATGAAGGTCGCTGTAAATCCGTTCTGCGCTGTCACATGACCATGTCCATGTAGCTCTTTCTTAATTCCTGTGATGTTATGTCCATGGGTAGGGGAGTGTCTATGTAACTAGCTCGGTGGGAGGAGCTATAAACTAGCTGGGTGTTGTTAGGGGCGGTACTGGAGAATAGTTAATCAGTATAAAAATCTTGGAAAACCCTTTTAACAAAAAAAAAGCAAGGGGAAGATGTACAGTCGTGGCCAAAAGTTTTGAGAATGACACAAATATTAGTTTTCACAAAGTTTTCTGCTAAACTGCTTTTAAATCTTTGTTTCAGTTGTTTCTGTGATGTAGTGAAATATAATTACACGCACTTCATACATTTCAAAGGCTTTTATCGACCATTACATGACATTTATGCAAAGAGTCAGTATTTGCAGTGTTGGCCCTTCTTTTTCAGGACCTCTGCAATTCGACTGGGCATGCTCTCAATCAACTTCTGGGCCAATTCCTGACTGATAGCAACCCATTCTTTCATAATCACTTCTTGGAGTTTGTCAGAATTAGTGGGTTTTTGTTTGTCCACCCGCCTCTTGAGGATTGACCACAAGTTCTCAATGGGATTAAGATCTGGGGAGTTTGCAGGCCATGGACCCAAAATGTCAACGTTTTGGTCCCCGAGCCACTTAGTTATCACTTTTGCCTTATGGCACGGTGCTCCATCGTGCTGGAAAATGCATTGTTCTTCACCAAACTGTTGTTGGATTGTTGGAAGAAGTTGCTGTTGGAGGGTGTTTTGGTACCATTCTTTATTCATGGCTGTGTTTTTGGGCAAAATTGTGAGTGAGCCCACTCCCTTGGACGAGAAGCAACCCCACACATGAATGGTCTCAGGATGCTTTACTGTTGGCATGACACAGGACTGATGGTAGCGCTCACCTTTTCTTCTCCGGACAAGCCTTTTTCCAGATGCCCCAAACAATCGGAAAGTGGCTTCATCAGAGAATATGACTTTGCCCCAGTCCTCAGCAGTCCATTCACCATACTTTCTGCAGAAGATCAATCTGTCCCTGATGTTTTTTTTGGAGAGAAGTGGCTTCTTTGCTGCCCTTCTTGACACCAGGCCATCTTCCAAAAGTCTTCGCCTCACTGTGTGTTCAGATGCGCTCACACCTGCCTGCTGCCATTCCTGAGCAAGCTCTGCACTGGTGGCACTCCGATCCCGCAGCTGAATTCTCTTTAGGAGACGATCCTGGCACTTGCTGGACTTTCTTGGACGCCCTGAAGCCTTCTTATCAAGAATTGAACCTCTTTCCTTGAAGTTCTTGATGATCCTATGAATTGTTGATTGAGGTGCATTCTTAGTAGCCACAATATCCTTGCCTGTGAAGCCATTTTTATGCAACGCAATGTTGGCTGCACGCGTTTCTTTGCAGGTCACCATGGTTAACAATGGAAGAACAATGATTTCAAGCATCACCCTCCTTTTAACATGTCAAGTCTGCCATTTTAACCCAATCAGCCTGACATAATGATCTCCAGCCTTATGCTCGTCAACATTCTCAGCTGAGTTAACAAGACGATTACTGAAATGATCTCAGCAGGTCCTTTAATGACAGCAATGAAATGCAGTGGAAAGTTTTTTTGGGGATTAAGTTAATTTTCATGGCAAAGAAGGACTATGCAATTCATCTGATCACTCTTCATAACATTCTGGAGTATATGCAAATTGCTATTATAAAAACTTAAGCAGCAACTTTTCCAATTTCCAATATTTATGTAATTCTCAAAACTTTTGGCCACGACTGTACATGAGGTAAGCAACTACATCATGGGCATATCTGTTGAGAACCATAGTATTCCTGGAACACCCCTTTAAAAGTTTTTATTTTAATTTTTTATACTGATGACCTTTCCTCGGGGTTCAACCCCCAGGATCCCTGCCGATTAGCTGGTTGAGAAGACCTTCTCTAATCTAACCCTAGGCCAGTGACATCATGTTCATCAGTCACATTACTTAGATGCAGCTCAGCCCCATTATGCAGGATACAGCGCTGTGCCTGGTAAGTGGTGAGGTGGCAGTGACGCTCGCGTTTCCTCCAACAGCTGATCGGCAGGGAGTTCCGGGTGTCAGACCCCCACTCATCAGATACTGATGACCTATCCTGAGGATAAAGAAGTCGGAAAATCGCTTTAAGTCACAGAAGCAGAACCGTTGCTGGATGTTCTGTACAGTACTGGGGCGTTTTTTGCTGATTTCTCAGTGATTTGTGCTGGATCATCAGTAGGATGTTCTTAGGTGGCTCTTGTGCTGAGTGATGAGCCCTGGGATACGTTTAAGGGTATTGGCTCAGTTTGCAGTTTTGCTCTAAAGCTAACGCGTCGGCATAATTTTAATGTTTGCTGTTTTAATAAAAGTGGTGAACTGGACTGTGTAAAAGAGAAACTCTGGAAGGAAAGCTGCTCATATGCACCTCTCCCAAATATTCTGTACAGTGCGGTGCAGAACACGATTACAAATGACGCACGTCTTTCATAGATATGTCACATGTGACATTTTCCCAGCATGCCCATAGTCAACAGCAGAGGCATGGCTGGCATCTTCTGGGCACTGATACAAAATCTGTAACAGCCCCCCACCTACCCTGTGGCAATTACATGTAAAAGGCTGGGGCTCTGCAGCAACTTTGGCTGTGACAACCGCTGTGTCACAATAGATCGCTGTGTAGCAGTGTAGCTACATCACATAATGGAAGTAAATGGGGTCGCAACGCCACTTGCTGCAACCACCACAACAGAATCGCCCCCCAAAATTTCCAACATCGCTGGATTTTTTTTTTTAAACTAAGGCCGCTTTCAGACGAGCGTATGTGAGATGGGGAAACAGCTCTCATTGTCTGGACACTGAGTAGATTAAATTAAATGATCTGGACTGACATTCTGCTGTTTGGCCACAAGATGCCGCTGTTTCCTAAACACAGCTAACAGACTGCATATATTTCCATATTCATGCTAGGTGGAGTTTCAGAACCTGGAGAAGAAAGGGAGCATCCATCTTAGAGGAAGCTGAGACTGAGGAACTGTGTGAGCAGAGGATCCGACGGCATCCAGGTGTGGGATCATACCTCAGTGACCAGAGCTGCAGCTAAGTGAAGCTGATCGTGTCCAAGACCCTAGTCCTGTCCAGAGGAACGAGGATTGTTTTCAGGAACGCTGATAAGAGCTGAGGAGCAAAGCGACATACACTGTGGGACTGCATGCTTGTAGAAGAGGCATTTGCTCTGTTCAGTGTCACCAGCGGAGGCAGAGCACACCCTGGTCGGTAAGATCGTGCACGCACCTCATTACAGTATTGGCGCCTAGAGACTGAGACCAGGCCTGTAGTTAATTAGATAGGGTCTCTGTTTGTGTCAGGCACAAGTGTTGGTATTGTTTATCGCAAGGACTTCTTAATTTAAAGGAACATTTCACACTGGAGAGCTGATAAACTTCCCCACAAACTGAAGCCAGGCTGGCGTTTTGCTCAGGAGGAAAACTCAGGCATGTGCTACAAGACTAGTTATGGGAGGGGGAATCCTGTACTGCAGGGGTGCACAACTTTTTTTGGTCTGAGGGCCGCATTGTTGCTTTGCTTTATTTCAAGGGGTCGCAAAAAATAAAAAAAGTTAATCAGCGCTTGTTTGCATCAGCCTATTACACAGGCCGATGCAAAGTGAATGGGAAGGAATGTTCGCTACCACCGTCATTCCTCCCTCATCCAATTCTTTTGATTATCGGTAGCAAATTCCTGATTACACTGTGAGATGTGCTGACAATGATTGTACATCTTCCATCCTGATAAAATATACAAATCAGCCAACAACAAGGATTCATTGTTTATCAGCTGATCAGGGGCACGATTATACAGGCCAGATATCAGGAATGCGCGCTCCTATGAAGACTTGTTCCCAGTAATTGTCCCGAATATTGTGCCGTATAATGATTTTTAACACATTCCTGCAGCATCGCCTTGAAACAGAAGATTCATACTTTCCTTCTCCCTGCCGCTGTCTCCATCCTCCGGTCCCTGCGCTGTTCACATCCGGCTGGCTATGGGCATAGTCACATGTTCCACTCTAGCCAATGACTGGCTTCAGTGTTGATGTGGCCACAAGCAGTGTTTCACCGCTGAAGTCAGTCATTTGCTGGAGAGGTGCTCCGGGACCGGAGGATGGAGACAGCAAGACAATAACCAGTAAGCACTTTCTTTCACTGCAGAGGCCGGCGCTCACTGGTTATTACCGCCTCCTGCCCCCAGTTATAGGGGCCCTGCCATAACCAGTAAGCACTTTCCTTTACAGCAGAGGACGGCGCTCACTGGTTATTACCGCCTCCTGCACCCCTAGATATACTGTAGGTGCCCTGCAATAACCATTAAGCACTTTCCCTGAAGGTTCACGCACACGGTCATTGTTTTAGTCTGTATCCGAGCCCCACTTCAATGGGGCCGCAAACGGTGCTGACAGCACTCCGTGTACTGTCCGCATCCGTTGCTCCGTTCCGCAAAATGGGAACACTGGTATCCGTGTTTTGTGGACCATAAAATACGCTATGGTCATGTGCATGACTTACTAGTGGTGAAAGCACTTATTGGTTAACCCTTTAATGACCAGTCACTTTTTTGTGGTTTAGCGCACGTGGTTCAAACACTTGTAACTTTTTTATTTGTTGGACGACCAAAATAACTTGCAGCTTTTTATTGTATGACACGGGGCTTTTTAATATAAGTTTTATTTTTATTAGGAGGAAACTGTACAATTTTTTTTTAAAGTCATTTTTATTCAAACTATAGCTTATTCCTTAAATATTCAAATTATTATAATTAGTTAATTCATGTGAATGGGGTAATAATGGTGATGGTTTTGGTTGATGTGGCCAATTTCTTTTATGTATTTTATTATTTCTTCTATTTTTAACTTATTTTTAATTAGATTTCTGTTACAAAAAGACCTTTGGGGGATACTGACTTTTTTTATTTTCTACATTTTCCTTTTCCCTTACGTCCTAACCAGCAGCACAAGTGGGGAGTTCTCCCCTGTGAAACTGGTAGGACAGGTGGAATTTTTGTTGACATTAAATTCCCTACCAAGCACTAATTAAATAATTAGTAAAACCCACCCTTATAAAGGGCAGACTGCCCACTTCACAGTGCTTTTTTTCTCTGTCCCTGTGGACAGTAGGACGGGTCAGGCTGCGGCCTGTTACCTTAAAAAACTTTTCTTCAGCTTATCGTTTCCCCGTCGACTCCCTAATCCCTCCAGCCTTTCTTCTAGCATCCGCTGATCGTGCTGCGGTCGTCCGCCTCTTTGCATCGGCGGTCCGAGCTGGAGGGGCGCAGCCTAACGCGGCAGCATTGTACCTTTGCTCGGCTGTCCGGTGTTCGGGCCGCCTCGCGGCCCGACAGGAAGTACATCAGGTGACGAATTCTGGGTCTCGCGCCGGTCATTTCTTTTAAATTATAGATATAACTAGGTAGCGGTGCCCTAGTAGGAGTATTGTATTAATATATTTATATAATATATGCATAAGGACTAAAAATTCCAAAGGGATAAAGGAAAAAAATTGGTATAGGGGTGGGACTATCGGCAGGGCAGAGCCTAAGGGGGAAGGTGGAGTTTTCCATCTATATAAACCCACAAGCAAGTGGAGCTCTTCCTCTTTCCTTGCAGAGAGCTATTGCTGCGCTTCTGTGGCTATTTCTAAAACTTGCTTAAGTTTTTTTCTTCCAGATGGCGTCTCCTAATGACGATCAGCGCGGGAAGGCTTCCCACAAGCAGAGACACCTAACCTGCGCCTCTTGCGAGATGCTAATGCCAGACTCCTATGAGAATAATAGGTGTCCGCTGTGTCGTCCTCCTCAGTCTCAGCCCACCATAAGCGACATGTTTGGCTGGATGAAAGACTTCATGGGTAACTCCATTTCCGAAATCAAAAGTGCCCTCTCTTCCAAGAGAGCAAGAATATCTTCACTGGGTCCGGTGCCTATGGCGGATAGACGCTATCTCCGTGGACGACCGCTCCTTCTCCTCCTCGGATGATGAAGACTCGTTGTACTTGTTTCCAGCCGAAAAAACAAAGGCTTTTGCGCTCCATCCAGTCAAGAGATCGTGATGTCGAGCAAGGGGAAGCTCCACCGTCCACCTCTAGGGGGCTAAGGACCTTCAAAGTGGACGAGAACCTTAAGAGATTGATGCTAACCGAGTGGAAGCACCCAGAGAAGGGTCCAGTCCTCAACAAGAGGTTCAAACTAATGTTTCCCCTCCATGAGTTGGAGTCAGACCTTTGGGTACCACCTCCTAAGGTCGACATGGCGATTTCCAAATTGTCTAAAAGGAACCTAGTCCCGTCAGATGACGGTAGTAACCTCCGTTAGATCGGAGGGCTGAATGCACCTTAAGGCGCAATTACTCCGCGGCGGCAGCCTCCGCTTCGGTGGCTGTTGCCTCCTCCGAGGTCGCGGACTTTGTACTCTCCCGCATCCTGAGGATTCAGTCTGACCTAGAGGCTGGGGTGGCCAGAACGGACATTCTGGATCAATTCAAAACCCTTCTGCTGGGAGCAGACTTTTTATGCGATGCTTCGGCACAACATTTAAAGCTTGCTGCAAAAGGTATGGCACTTTCTTCTGCCAGTCGTAGGCCCCTCTGGCTGCGCCCTTGGATCGCTGACAACGCCTCCAAGTTCAATTTGTGCGGCCTGCCCTATGAGCCCGGGAGGCTATTTGTTTCCAAGCTGGACAGGCTCCTGGAGAGCCTGGCAGACAAAAAAAGGGAAAAATCTCCCTCAACAGTCCTTTCGGGGCCGCAGTAGGTCCGGGAACACAAGATCCCAGGGCCTCTCTAGGTCCCAGAGACGCCAGGGGTCCTCCAGACGTGGACGAGGTCGCGGTCGGGGCAAAGATCGCAGAGCGGAGCTATGACTCTCCCGCTTACCTTCCCCCTTCCCCTCCAGGCCCTCCGTGCAACGCACAAGTTCTAAGTTCTCCTCCGGTTGGAAGCCGTCTAAGTTTTTTTCAGCAAGCCTGGCTGCAAGAAATTCCGGACCAGTGGGTCCTAAATATAATTTTGTCCGGCTACACAATAGATTTCGTGTCTCCCCCTCAGGAGAAGTTTGTGTTAACTCGGACTCTACCTCAAACCAAACAGAAGATCCTGGAGGAGGTTCCCTCCCACGAACGAGGGCGGGGGTGTATTCCCCCATTTTTATAGTCCCAAAGCCTTCCGGAGACTGGCGCATGATAATAGATCTGCGCTACCTAAATCGCTTCATAAAGCAGAAGTGCTTCAGAATGGAGACCATCCGCCCCTTGATCAACATCCTAAACCCCGGAGACCTCATGGTCACCATAGATCTAAAGGACGCTCATCTTCATGTCCCTATTCATCCAACTCACCGAAAGTTCCTAAGAGTTGCGGTCTCCATAAAGGGTGTGGTAAAGCATTACCAGTTTGCTGTTCTACCCTTTGGCATCTCTTCCGCTCCCCACACTTTTACCAAGGTTGTGGCTACGGTTGTTGCCAAGCTCAGGCTTCAAGGGCTAGAAATCGTGCCATATCTAGACGACTGGCTTCTAAAAGCCGCTTCTCTAGACGTTCTTCAAATCCATCTTCACCTGGCTCTTCAGACACTCCAGCGCTTAGGCTGGCTGATAAATTGGGAGAAGTCCCAGATCCTGCCTTCCCCCTCCAGGGTATTCCTGGGATTTATAGTTGATTCTCAAAGAATGATGCTTTCTCTCTCTCCGGAAAAGAAAGATCCAGTCATAAGAGCCGCACAGTTCCTCATGGCACCTCGACGAGTGTCCATCAGAACACTTATGAAGATGTTGGGCCACGTGTCAGCATCTGCAGAAGCAGTTCCTTGGGCCCTTTGGCACCTTCGTCCACTTCAAGAAGAAGTGTTAGCAGTCTGGAACCACAACCCCAGGGGGTTGGACAAGACTCACTCCCTGTTTGTCAAAGTCCGGTCCTCACTCAGATGGTGGAGGAACCTATCAGATGGGAGGTCCTTGATTCAACCTCATTGGATCATGTTGACCACAGACGCTTCCCTTCTAGGTTGGGGAGCCCATCTGGAAGACAGTCCAGTACAGGGTACCTGGACTCCACAGGAGAGGCTTCTCTCGTCCAATATGAGGGAACTAAGAGCCGTACATCTAGCTCTTTATCATTTTGCTCCTCTCATCCGCGGGAGGTACGAGATCTCGACCTCTTCTACAAGAAGTTGGTCTAATTCTCTCTTGGGCAGAGCTCAGTCTATCCGACCTTTCCGCGGTTCACATCAGGGGAGATCTCAACATAGTTGCGGATCGGCTCAGTTGGGGTTCCAGGCGAATAGTTACTGAACAGGGACATCTTCACCCAGATCACTCTACGTTGGGGCACTCCAGAGATCGACTTGATGGCGACCCGGTTGAACGTGAAGGTGGACAAGTTCTGCTCCCTCTACAAGGAGGACCACCCTGTGGCGATAGATGCCCTGTCCATACCATGGAGTTTCAGGCTGGCATACATATTCCCTCCACTTTCCATGATACCAAGGGTATTGACGAAAATCAAACAAGACCAGACCCCGGTCATTGTAATTATACCATTCTGGCCGAAGAGGTCTAGGTTCACCCAGCTCATGAAGATGAGTCAGGGCACTTACTGGAGACTTCCCCTAATGCAGGACCTAGTGTATCAAGACACAGGTCCCTGCCTAGATCTGAGGAAACTCAATCTGACAGCCTGGAGATTGACAGGTCCCTACTAGAAGCTAGAGGGCTTTCTGCAGAGGTCTTGAGAACTATTTCACACTCCCGTGCGGAGTCTACAAACAAGGCGTACTCAAGAATTCACAAGATCTTTCTTCAGTGGTGTGCTGTTAAAGAGGTAGTACCCTCAGATCCTCCTCTTTCAGCTATTTTACAATTCCTGCAGGACGGCCTGGACAAGGGTCTAAGCCCGTCTACTCTCAGAGTCCATACCAGGTTTCTTTCTGCCTTTCTAGGTAGACCATTATCTCAAGACCCCCCTACTCAGGCGGTTCCTCAAGGAAGCCGAAAGATTAAAACCTAGAATCCTGAGACCTATCCCTGGTTGGGATTTATCCGTTGTTCTAAAGGGGCTATCCTCTCCCCCCTTTGAACCCCTGGAGAATGTAGACCTTAGATTCCTATCTTTAAAGGTCACATTCCTACTGGCCATAACTTCGGCCAAAAGGATTGGCTGAGCCTTATACCCTCTTTCTCCATGACTGTGTCCTGTTGAGATTTTTACCGACCTTTGCTCCCAAAGTTCCATCATTCGGTAACCGAAATCAGACCATCTCCTTGCTGGTCCTATGTCCCACTCCGTCATCTCCTGAAGAGGAAGCCCTTCACTCCTTTGACATTTCCAGGAATTTCAGAATCTACCTCAACAGGACTGCGGACTTTAGAAAATCAGAGCACCTGCTCCTCTCCTTCTCGGGTAAAAACAAAGGTCTAAAGGCCTCCAAACCCTCTCTGAGTAGATGGGTAAAAGAGGCAATCCGGGAAGCTTTTCTAGCCCAGGGGTTGGCTCCTCCATCCTTTGTCACCGCCCACAATACGAGTGCAATATCGACTTCCTTTGCGGAAAGAGGGTTAGTTCCACTAGAACAGATTTGTGCTGCGGCTTCTTGGAGCTCCCACAGCACTTTCATTAAACACTATCGCCTAGACTCTAGGCGCTCTGAGGGGGTGGCATTCGGACGCACCATTCTGTCTGCCGCCCTCTCATAATGAAAAAAAAAAAAAAAGGGGTATATTTTAGTACCTAGTAGGTGGGACCCTCCCAATTTGTCCATGTTACTTGCTAGGTCCCCACTTGTGCTGCTGGTAAGGACGTAAGGGAAGCGTTAATTTTAACGTAAATTTGTTTTCCCTTAGTCCTAACAGCAGCACACAAATTTCCCACCCTTGTTTTGGTTCTTACTTGATAATAAAGCACTGTGAAGTGGGCAGTCTGCCCTTTATAGGGGTGGGTTTTACTAATTATTTAATTAGTGCTTGGTAGAGAATTTAATGTCAACAAAAATTCCACCTGTCCTACCAGTTTCACAGGGGAGAACTCCCCACTTGTGCTGCTGTTAGGACTAAGGGAAAACAAATTTAAGTTAAAATTAACGCTTTCTTTCTTTTATTTGTATTTTATTTTTTGTATTTTGATTTTTTTTTTATAATCACTTTTTATAAATTATGGGATCCGCACCTTTAAGACAATGGGGGCATATCCTAGCGATATGCCCCCATTGTCTATGACGAGACAACCCCTTTAAAGCTATCAGCCTCAGCAATGCTATCACCAGGGCTGGCAAATGAGGAATCTTGGACCTTGTTGGTGGCACAACTGCGCGGAATCATAAACATAAGGGTACAAAAACATGATGCACTCGTGTCATAGTTGTGGCATGGGCCAAAGGGTTCTAAATAAACTAAGGAAGTCCACACTGCTCAGTGGCCCCGCAGCACCTTCAATACCATGCAGCCGTTAACAATACAGTGTGGTCTTCATTAGTTTATTTAGAGCAAGGGAGAACCATAACACGACCGCGCCGTGTGGTCGTACCCTTAAAGTGAACCTGTCACCATGAAAATGCAATGTGAGGTACAAAGAGCAGGTTATAGAGCAGGAGGAGCCGAACAGATTGATGTATAGTTTTGCGGGAAAAGATCAGTAAAACTTGTATTTTATTCATTTAAAAGGGTTACTCTGGTAGGTAAAAGTTATCCACATGATAGGGCATAGCTATCATATTGGTGAGGGTCCTACTGTTGGGACCCCCACCGATCACAAGAACGGGGGTCCCATGCCCCTTCCCCACTGCATTTGGACCGGCCCTAGTCATTTCAGGGGAACAGCAAGGGCTCCTGTTCTCGTGATCGGTGGGGCCCCCACTGATCTGAAAGTTATGCCCGATCCTGTGGATAGGGGATAATATTTGCCTACTGAAATACCCCTTTAAAGGCTATGTACACCTTTGGGGGCATTTATTTTTATTATTGCATTGTACTCATTTTGAGCTAAAATCATTTTTTAATTGGTCTTTATTAAAAATATGGAGCCCTTTTTTCTGTACAGAGTTGAGATGCTCTAGTAGCATCTCTGGATCCGGCAGGGTTCAGCAAAAACGCTTCTGTTACTGATAATACAACCAGATTGGGAGTTGGGTGGGGGATATCACCTTCATAGTACCTACCTGCATTGTTTTTATGATTTTTTTATATTAACTATTGTATGTATGTATGAATGAAAATGTGGTGGAATAAAGCGACACTAGAGAAGTATATTGTTAAAGGTCTCATTCCTAGAGGCCTAAGAGTACAAACCTTTCCTTCCTATGGTAGAGAGGATGAGGAGTTCTGCAGGAAATGGGAAGGACTGTGTGGTTTATGTTCATTGAATTTGATGCAATTAATTGTGGAATTGAATATGAAAACAATGATACAGTTGGAATTGGAAATTGCGGTCATTGAAGATCAATTGACCCAAAAATTAAGGTCAGAGCTGGAAGCTTTTAAAAAAGAAATGGAGGAAACATTCCTGAAATGGGAGAAGCAGAATAAATCCACTAAGATAAAAAAATTCCAACAAGATCTTTCGGATGTGGAAAATATTAGGGTTTATCGTTGGAAGTATAATGAGCAAAGGAGTAGATCACGCTCAGTATCCATTTCATCAACTCTTTCGGCTGGTGAAGGGGGAGATAACCCTATTCAAGGATTAAGGAGAGACCCTAAGAGATTCAGTAAACAGAAATTTGATGATTTCCAACAATCTAGGGGCAAGAGACGCCAGGAGACGAGTCAAAAGCTACTACAGGTAATTAATCTATCAGACCATAATCTTACTTAGGATCAAATATCAATCCTGGGAAAGGGTCTATCATTTTCACCTGCATGTAATTTTGACTGTTTCTCAACAGTGAAGGTTGTTCACCTCTATGCGAGGAAACTTGTTTTTAAGAAGATTTTTAGCTGCAAGATGGATCCCAATTTCCCAACGCTAATGGAACAAGAAGCCTTAACTACTCTTAACTCACTTTTGGAAGAACAAGAGGAATCCAATGGATCTGGTGAGTTTCCCAAGCATTTAATACCAAAGTCCTCTAAGTTCCCTGCATTATCCATATTTCCAAACTTTGAACTTTTTGTTCAATTGGTATGTGGGGAACTTTCTAAGATTCCCAACACCATAATTAATGATAACTGTACTAAAGCTGAGAGATGTGCATTGAAGAAAATATTATAAAGCCAGCGGAAAAAGGGGGAAATATAGTGATATGGCCTAGATCAATGTATGAACAGAAGGCCTGGAAACAATTGAATGACTCGAATTGTTATAGAAAACTGACCTTTAACCCTACTGTCATATTCAGGAAAGAACTAGATGCCATCCTCTATCAGGATGTTGAAGCAGGTTTAATCTCCGGGAAGCAATATTCATATCTAATGTCTGAACACCCGGTAATTCCCATTCTTTACTTCCTCCCAAAGGTACATAAAAACACTGAACAACCTCCAGGGAGACCAACAGTGTCCCGTGTTAATGGTCTTAATGATCCCATTTGCAAATATGTTGAATTTTTCCTACATCCTTTAGTGGAAGGCCTTCCATCATACCTAAAAGACACAATGGACATTTTAAAGAAGGTGGAGAAGATCCAACTTGAGCCTGATATGATTATTGCGACTTGTGATGTTGAATCATTATATACCTCAATTAGACATCAGGATGGCCTGAGGGCCGCTGACGTTTTCCTCCAGACTACCAATATGGAAAAAGAAAAACTTAAGTTTGTCATGTCTTTGTTGGAATTTGTTCTGACCCATAATTTCTTTCTGTTTGGGGGGGGGGGGTCTTTCTTCCTACAGCTCCAGGGCACTGCAATGGGGGCATCTTGTGCGCCCTCATATGCAAATTTGTTCCTGGGGCTGTGGGAGAGGGAGATCCTCCAGACAGATCCCCCGTCGATGGCCCATAAAGTCCAGTACTGGGGTCGTTATATTGATGATCTCTTGATCATCTGGCAGGGCACTGAGGAGGAATTTGGATCATTTATACAACAGCTTAACACGAATGACATTAATATCAAACTTAGCTTCAAGACGAGCTGGACTAGTATACATTTCTTAGATGTATGTTTTCAGGTGGACCATGAGGGCCGAATTGTGACAGACCGCAATAGGAAACACACCTTTGGAAATGCTTTATTACATGCAAAGTCAGTCCATCCAGGTAATCTTATCAACAGTGTACCGGTTGGACAGTTTCTAAGATTGAGAAGAATATGCTCACCTATTCGTAATTTTGAATTGCAGGCTGAGGAGCTCCGCCAGAGGGAGGATATAGCACACGGTCCATAGAGGCAGGTTAGCAGAGGGCTTACAGATCCTGAAGATCAGATTTACTTCATAAGAAGGAGAAGAAAAATTAGATGGATGAATCAACTCACGATGGAGGAACGTTCGACAAGCATTGGGCAAGTATTGGGAAATATGCAAGGTTGATCCACAATTGGAGAAAATACTGCCACCTCGCCCAGAAATTTGAGAGACCATCTGGTTAAAAGTCACTATGCCAGGAATAAACCAGGTTTGTTTGGTACAAGAGGCCCCCTGTGGGGAAGTAAAGCTTGCGGCAAATGTGTCGCGTGTAACTAACATGGATAGGGCAGAGTATTATTGGGACTCTTCACATAAGAAACAATATACAATAACACACTCAATAATCTGTATGGCCATGGGAGTGATTTATTGGGCCATTTGTCCATGCAAATTGATCTATGTAGGAATGACTTCTCGTCCCTAATTCAGGTTTTGAGATCATCTGCTGGATCTGAAAAACATTCCCATGTCCCTTCCAGTTTTTTTTTGCGACCTGTAGGCGGAACCATTCACCTCAAGGGGGCCACAAAAAACGGAAATGACTTCGTGTCCACATTGCCATTTCACTTTTGATTCTCATATAGAGACAGGCAGATTGTGGAACTGTTTAAATAGCGGAATGGAGCAAGTATCAGCTCACATTAGGTCAGGTTTTGCATTATAAACGTGCGGCTGGCTATGTACGTACTTGTAGTAAGGTACGACACTGAATGATTAATCTCTACACTTTGTGTCGGTACCCTATTAACGTAATTGTGGACACAAATAGCTGATATTTGCTCCATTCCGCTATTTAAACAGTTCCACAATCTGCCTGTCTCTATATGAGAATCAAAAGAGAGATTCGCCCATTTTTTATTGATAATTGTGACTAAAGTTAATTTTTTTTATTTTAACCATCCTTCAGACAGTTAGACATTCTGATAGGTAGTACGGTAAGTCTGAACATACTTTCCAGTGAATTGCACATTGCCATTTCTCAAAAAAAAGAACATGTTCTATTATTGCCTGTATTACAAACAAGAATAGGACTGTTCTATATGGGCCAGCCATTCCAAAAATGACGAATTGCACGTGGCCATTATCTGTGTTTGGAGAATCCGCAATTTGCGGTCCGAAAAACAGCTAACAACGTGCATGAGCCCTAAGGCTCGAATTAGAGATGAGATTAGTTTACTGGTAAAAGGTGAATTGTGTTATGGATTCCATTACCACGGAACATAACGCAATTCTATAATGGAATGCATAACGGAACGCCTTTAGAGTCATTCCGTTATTCATGCCGTCATAATAGAAGTCTATGGGCTGCATAACGGACCCGTCCCGTTTCCGTTATGCAGGAGAGGACTCCCCTGCATAATGGAAAGCGGACGGATCCGTTATGCAACCCATAGACTTCTATTATGACGGAATGAATAACGGAATGCCTCTAAAGGCATTCCGTTATGCATTCAGTCATAGAATTGCAATATGTTCCGTGGTAACGGAATCCATAACACAATTCACCTTTTACCAGTAAACGAAGCGTGAACGAATTTCAAAATATGAAATTCGCTCATCTCTAGCTGGAAGTATTTGGCTGTACAGAACTGTAACTTGTAGCTCCTGGGTCCCAGTCTAATTTGGAACAAGGCTGGGTTCACACTTTCTAATATATGTTTTTGGTATTTACACCCTCACAGTTTTAATTAAAAATAATCCAAATCAAATTTGCATCCTTTCTTCAGACCCATCAGTACTGACGAAACCCAAAGTTTAGAGGAATATCCTGAAGCCCTGAGCTGCAATGCAGAAGTCTATAACAGGATCCCCACCCACCGTGTGCCATTTCTAACACTAGTGTCTTCTAATGTGATACAGGGCTGTTCAGTGCCCCGTTTCTTATGTACCTGCTTCCAGCTGCGACTGCTAACTCTGCACCCCCCTATAACTATGAATCCATATTACGGATCCTTTGCAGTTCAGCTGAATAGAATTTAGTTCTCCATTGAGTCCTATGGTTCTAGTCCGCCACCTACTGGTCAGAGGAAATACTTCTAGTCTATCCTAAAATTACATCTTGCAATAAAATGTAAAGAGGACCTTTCATCAGGCTAGCTCTACAGTCGTGGCCAAAAGTTTTGAGAATTACATAAATATTGGAAATTGGAAAAGTTTTTATAATAGCAATTTGCATATACTCCAGAATGTTATGAAGAGTGATCAGATGAATTGCATAGTCCTTCTTTGCCATGAAAATTAACGTAATCCCAAAAAAACCTTTCCACTGCATTTTTTGCTGTCATTAACCACCTCCGGACCGCCTAACGCAGATTCGCGTTCCGGAGGTGGCAGCCCTGCGCAGAGTCACGCATATATGCGTCATCTCGCGAGACGCGAGATTTCCTGTGAAGCGCGCGCGTTCACAGGATCGGAAGGTAAGCGAGTGGATCTCCAGCCTGCCAGCGGCGATCGTTCGCTGGCAGGCTGGAGATGTGATTTTTTTAACCCCTAACAGGTATATTAGACGCTGTTTTGATAACAGCGTCTAATATACCTGCTACCTGGTCCTCTGGTGGTCCCTTTTGTTTGGATCGACCACCAGAGGACACGGGTAGCTCAGTAATAAGTAGCACCAAGCACCACACTACACTACACTACACCCCCCCCGTCACTTATTAACCCCTTATTCACCCCTGATCACCCCATATAGACTCCCTGATCACCCCCCTGTCATTGATCACCCCCCTGTAAGGCTCCCTTCAGACGTCCGTATGATTTTTACAGATCCACTGATACATGGATCGGATCCGCAAAATACATACGGGCGTCTGAATGGAGCCTTACAGGGGGGTGATCAATGACGGGGGTGATCACCCCATATAGACTCCCTGATCACCCCCCTGTCATTGATCACCCCCCTGTCATTGATCACCCACCTGTAAGGCTGCATTCAGATGTCCGTATGTTTTTTATGGATCCACGGATACATGGATCGGATCCGCAAAACACATACAGACGTCTGAATGGAGCCTTACAGGGGGGTGATCAATGACAGGGGGTGATCACCCCATATAGACTCTCTGATCACCCCCCTGTCATTGATCACCCCCTTGTAAGGCTCCATTCAGACGTCCGTATGATTTTTACGGATCCACTGATACATGGATCGGATCCGCAAAACACATACGGACGTCTGAATGGAGCCTTACAGGGGGGTGATCAATGACAGGGGGTGATCACCCCATATAGACTCTCTGATCACCCCCCTGTCATTGATCACCCCCCTGTCATTGATCACCCCCCTGTAAGGCTGCATTCAGATGTCCGTATGTTTTTTACGGATCCACGGATACATGGATCGGATCCGCAAAACACATACAGACGTCTGAATGGAGCCTTACAGGGGGGTGATCACCCCATATAGACTCCCTGATCACCCCCCTGTCATTAATCACCCCCCTGTCATTGATCACCCCCCTGTAAGGCTGCAT
Organism: Bufo bufo; assembly: GCF_905171765.1. Lineage (NCBI taxonomy): Eukaryota > Metazoa > Chordata > Amphibia > Anura > Bufonidae > Bufo > Bufo bufo. The sequence goes on from NC_053393.1 coordinate 519,587,075, forward strand.
TCAGATGTCCGTATGTTTTTTACGGATACATGGATCGGATCCGCAAAACACATACGGACATCTGAATGGAGCCTAACAGGGGGGTGATCAATGACATGGGGGTGATCACCCCATATAGACTCCCTGATCACCCCCCTGTCATTGATCACCCCCCTGTAAGGCTGCATTCAGATGTCCGTATGTTTTTTACGGATCCATGGATCGGATCCGCAAAGCACATACGGACATCTGAATGGAGCCTGACAGGGGGGTGATCACCCCATATAGACTCCCTGATCACCCCCCTGTCATTGATCACCCCCCTGTAAGGCTGCATTCAGATGTCCGAATGTTTTTTACGGATCCACGGATACATGGATCGGATCCGCAAAACACATACGGACATCTGAATGGAGCCTGACAGGGGGGTGATCAATGACAGGGGGGTGATCAATGACAGGGGGGTGATCACCCCATATAGACTCCGTGATCACCCCCCTGTCATTGATCACCCCCCTGTCATTGATCACCCCCCTGTCATTGATCACCCCCCTGTAAGGCTCCATTCAGAAAAAAATTTGGCCCAAGTTAGCGGAAATTTATTTATTTTTCTTACAAAGTCTCATATTCCACTAACTTGTGTCAAAAAATAAAATCTCACATGAACTCACCATACCCCTCACGGAATCCAAATGCGTAAAATTTTTTAGACATTTATATTCCAGACTTCTTCTCACGCTTTAGGGCCCCTAGAATGCCAGGGCAGTATAAATACCCCACATGTGACCCCATTTCGGAAAGAAGACACCCCAAAGTATTCGCTGAGGGGCATATTGAGTCCATGAAAGATTGAAATTTTTGTCCCAAGTTAGCGGAAAGGGAGACTTTGTGATAAAAAATTAAAAAAAAATCAATTTCCGCTAACTTGTGCCAAAAAAAAAAAAATTCTATGAACTCGCCATGCCCCTCATTGAATACCTTGGGGTGTCTTCTTTCCAAAATGGGGTCACATGTGGGGTATTTATGCTGCCCTGGCATTTTAGGGGCCCTAAAGCGTGAGAAGAAGTCTGGGATCCAAATGTCTAAAAATGCCCTCATAAAAGGAATGTGGGCCCCTTTGCGCATCTAGGCTGCAAAAAAGTGTCACACATCTGGTATCGCCGTACTCAGGAGAAGTTGGGCAATGTGTTTTGAGGTGTAATTTTACATATACCCATGCTGGGTGAGATAAATATCTTGGTCAAATGCCAACTTTGTATAAAAAATGGGAAAAGTTGTCTTTTGCCGAGATATTTATCTCACCCAGCATGGGTATATGTAAAAAGACACCCCAAAACACATTGCCCAACTTCTCCTGAATACGGTGATACCACATGTGTGACACTTTTTTGCAGCTTAGGTGGGCAAAGGGGCCCACATTCCAAAGAGCACCTTTCGGATTTCACAGGTCATTTACCTACTTACCACACATTTGGGCCCCTAGAATGCCAGGGCAGTATAACTACCCCACAAGTGACCCCATTTTGGAAAGAAGACACCCCAAGGTATTCCGTGAGGGGCATGGCGAGTTCCTAGAATTTTTTATTTTTTGTCACAAGTTAGCGGAAAATGATGATTTTTTTTTTTTTTTTTCTTACAAAGTCTCATATTCCACTAACTTGTGACAAAAAATAAAAACTTCCATGAACTCACTATGCCCATCACGAAATACCTGGGGGTGTCTTCTTTCCAAAATGGGGTCACTTGTGGGGTAGTTATACTGCCCTGGCATTTTAGGGGCCGAATGCGTGAGAAATGGTTTGAAATCAAAATCTGTAAAAAATGGCCGGTGAAATCTGAAAGGTGCTCTTTGGAATGTGGGCCCCTTTGCCCACCTAGGCTGCAAAAAAGTGTCACACATCTGGTATCCCCGTACTCAGGAGAAGTTGGGCAATGTGTCTTTTTACATATACCCATGCTGGGTGAGAGAAATATCTTGGCAAAAGACAACTTTTCCCATTTTTTATACAAAGTTGGCATTTGACCAAGATATTTATCTCACCCAGCATGGGTATATGTAAAATGACACCCCAAAACACATTGCCCAACTTCTCCTGAGTACGGAGATACCACATGTGTGACACTTTTTTGCAGCCTAGGTGGGCAAAGGGGCCCACATTCCAAAGAGCACCTTTCGGATTTCACCGGCCATTTTTTACAGATTTTGATTTCAAACTACTTACCACACATTAGGGCCCCTAGAATGCCAGGGCAGTATAACTACCCCACAAGTGACCCTATTTTGGAAAGAAGACACCCCAAGGTATTCGCTGATGGGCATAGTGAGTTCATGGAAGTTTTTATTTTTTGTCACAAGTTAGTGGAATATGAGACTTTGTAAGAAAAAATTATAATAAATCATCATTTTCCGCTAACTTGTGACAAAAAATAAAAAGTTCTATGAACTCACTATGCCCATCAGCGAATACCTTAGGGTGTCTACTTTCCGAAATGGGGTCATTTGTGGGGTGTTTGTACTGTCTGGCCATTGTAGAACCTCAGGAAACATGACAGGTGCTCAGAAAGTCAGAGCTGCTTCAAAAAGCGGAAATTCAAATTTTTGTATCATAGTTTGTAAACGCTATAACTTTTACCCAAACCATTTTTTTTTTACCCAAACATTTTTTTTTATCAAAGACATGTAGAACAATAAATTTAGAGAAAAATGTATATATGGATGTCGTTTTTTTTGCAAAATTTTACAACTGAAAGTGAAAAATGTCATTTTTTTGCAAAAAAATCGTTAAATTTCGATTAATAACAAAAAAAGTAAAAATGTCAGCAGCAATGAAATACCACCAAATGAAAGCTCTATTAGTGAGAAGAAAAGGAGGTCAAATTCATTTGGGTGGTAAGTTGCATGACCAAGCAGTAAACGGTGAAAGTAGGGTAGGTCAGAAGTGTAAAAAGTGGCCTGGTCATTAAGGGTGTTTGAGCTAGGGGGGCTGAAGTGGTTAAAGGACCTGCTGAGATCATTTCAGTAATCGTCTTGTTAACTCAGGTGAGAATGTTGACGAGCACAAGGCTGGAGATCATTATGTCAGACTGATTGGGTTAAAATGGCAGACTTGACATGTTAAAAGGAGGGTGATGCTTGAAATCATTGTTCTTCCATTGTTAACCATGGTGACCTGCAAAGAAACGTGTGCAGCCATCATTGCGTTGCAAAAAAATGGCTTCACAGGCAAGGATATTGTGGCTACTAAGATTGCACCTCAATCAACAATTTATAGGATCATCAAGAACTTCAAGGAAAGAGGTTCAATTCTTGTTAAGAAGGCTTCAGGGCGTCCAAGAAAGTCCAGCAAGCGCCAGGATAGTCTCCTAAAGAGGATTCAGCTGCGGGATCGGAGTGCCACCAGTGCAGAGCTTGCTCAGGAATGGCAGCAGGCAGGTGTGAGCACATCTGCACGCACAATGAGGCAAAGACTTTTGGAAGATGGCCTGGTGTCAAGAAGGGCAGCAAAGAAGCCACTTCAGGGACAGATTGATCTTCTGCAGAAAGTATGGTCAATGGACTGCTGAGGACTGGGGCAAAGTCATATTCTCCGATGAAGCCTCTTTCCGATTGTTTGGGGCATCTGGAAAAAGGCTTGTCCGGAGAAGAAAAGGTGAGCGCTACCATCAGTCCTGTGTCATGCCAACAGTAAAGCATCCTGAGACCATTCATGTGTGGGGTTGCTTCTCATCCAAGGGAGTGGGCTCACTCACAATTTTGCCCAAAAACACAGCCATGAATAAAGAATGGTACCAAAACACCCTCCAACAGCAACTTCTTCCAACAATCCAACAACAGTTTGGTGAAGAACAATGCATTTTCCAGCACGATGGAGCACCGTGCCATAAGGCAAAAGTGATAACTAAGTGGCTCGGGGACCAAAACGTTGACATTTTGGGTCCATGGCCTGGAAACTCCCCAGATCTTAATCCCATTGAGAACTTGTGGTCAATCCTCAAGGGGCGGGTGGACAAACAAAAACCCACTAATTCTGACAAACTCAAAGAAATGATTATGAAAGAATGGGTTGCTATCAGTCAGGAATTGGTCCAGAAGTAGATTGAGAGCATGCCCAGTCGAATTGCAGAGGTCCTGAAAAAGAAGGGCCAACACTGCAAATACTGACTCTTTGCATAAATGTCATGTAATTGTCGATAAAAGCCTTTGAAACGTATGAAGTGCGTGTAATTATATTTCGCTACATCACAGAAACAACTGAAACAAAGATCTAAAAGCAGTTTAGCAGCAAACTTTGTGAAAACTAATATTTGTGTCATTCTCAAAACTTTTGGCCACGACTGTAGTCTAATTATTATCCTACCTTATAGGGCGGCCCCCACTGATGCCATGGCACTTTTTTTTTTTCTACAGAACCCCCCGTTAGTCCGCTGTTGGCCCCGTATATTATAATGAGGCGACTCGGTTATACTAGGCGGAGACTTGTATTTTCCCTGGGAGTGGTTATCTTCTCCCTGACTGTGAGCTCATCCAATCAGAGCGCCCCGCTCTTAGCCAGAGAATGAGCTCAAGGATGTCTACACGCTCACGATTCTCGTGAGAACTTGAGCTCATTCTCGCTGGCTAAGAGCGGGGCGCTCTGATTGGATGAGCTCACAGCCAGGGAGAAGATAACCACTCCCAGGGAAAATACAAGTCTCTGCCTAGTATAACCGAGTCGCCTCATTATAATATAAGGCGACAAAATATATGGGGCCAACAGCGGATGAACGGGGGGTTCTGTAGAGAAAATAAAAAGTGCCATGGCATCAGTGGGGGCCGCCCTATAAGGTAGGATAATAATTAGACTAGAGCTAACCTGATGAAAGGTCCTCTTTAATTGGTTTCAATATCAGCTCCCCTGTGCATTATTACGGTTATCTAGTGATAATTTACATAGGATGTGGCTTTTCTTCCTAGACGCCAGTTTTCATTTGGGGAAGGGGGACAGTTTAATTCTATTTAAATTGAGTCTTTCAGCTCATGGTCCACCTATTAAACTACTGCCAGTGGACTGTAAGTGACAAACCACATGAAGAGTACACTTTTTTATGCTCGTTGCTGGGTTTTCTGCCCCAATAGAAGTTTGATCTAATAAGCAAATGTAGAACAAGTGCCCAGTTGGGAGGTCCACAGTGAAGTAAGTGCCCGTGGCCTCCTGCCTGACCTCTCCCCCTCATCACGCATCCACGCTGTGAGATCTTCTGCAGGCAGTGTGCAGTCTGACCTCTCCAGGGTTTCCTGTACTGCACGTTTGCAGGCAGCGCATGCGCGGTAGATGCTATTGCTCCACTGGCCACAGTTACCAGTGTAAAGCCTGGCTGTACACCTGTGAGATTTACTAAGGCAAGGGCTACACCTGTCGCGGCCAGGATCGCTGAGTAGCGGTGATCCCATAGAAATAAATGGGATCGCCACGGAAATCGCAAGAAATCCAGCCGTGTAGGCGCGGTCCAATACAGATGAGATATTTAAAACTCTCATCAACACAGAGCAGAACGCTTTCTACGAGAAAACTGATCTGCCGTGCGAATCTGCAGTATATCAATTCTTTGTGAGGATTTCATTTTCTGCAATGCGATGGGTGAGATCTGGGAAAATCTGCATGCAACATGCATGAAATTTAAGGTTACACTTACCGGTAATCACTTTTCCATGAGCCCATGACAGCACCCTTGAGAGACCATCTCCATCCAGGACAGGAAACAGGAACTTTCCTGGAGAGCTCTTAAAGCGAGTCTTTCACGCAGATTCACCCTATTAACCTAATAACAGTGTTATGTCCACGGCATCCCCCCTATTAAAACTGTGCTTACCGTTAGTTTCTTGCTGGCATCGTTGTGCAGAAAAACACTTTTAATCCGTATGCAAATGAGGCTGTGAAGGTGCCCAGGGGCGGCGTTACAACGGCCGGTGCCCAGGCCCCTGGGTCATTTTCATATGAAGGCACTCCCGCCGCGTCTGCCCGCCCTTAGTCTCTGTTCTAACCTCCCTCCTCCCGTCCGTAATCCCGCGCATGCGCCGATGAACACAATATCGGCTCGTGCGCATTGAATGAGCACTGTCGGGCCGGGGCATCGCAGTTTAGCATGCACATGCGCGGGATTACGGACGGGAGGAGGGAGGTTAGAACAGAGACTAAGGGCGGGCAGACGAGGCGGAGGGGGAGTGCCTTCGTATGAACCTTCACAGCCTCATTTGCATGCGGATTAAAAGTGTTTTTCTGCACAACGATGCCAGCAAGGAACTAACGGTAAGAACCGTTTTAATAGGGGGGATGCCGTGGACATAACACTGTTATTAGGTTAATAGGGTGAATCTGCGTGAAAGACTCCCTTTAAGGAGGGGCACTGCCCTTATACCACCAGTTAATTGCAAGGACTTGTCCTAGAAAACATCTTAACACAAATATATCTCTCTCTCTCTCTCTCTCTCTCTCTCTTTATTTTTTGTTAAAAAAAAATGTTTTCTTCTTTTCTTTGGCAGGCTAAAAGAGGGCAGGAATAAATCCTGAGTGCTGTCACATGGGCTCATGGAAAAGTGATTACCGGTAAGTGTAATCTTAAATTTCCCTTACGCCCATGACAGCACCCTTGAGAGACAACTAGAATAGTAATAGCCTGGAGGACTTTCCTGCCAAAAGATAGTCGGTCTTTAGAGTCTAAATCTAACCTAGTGGCGAAAAAAAGTACATGGAGGCTTCCAGGTAGCAGCCCTACAAATTTGTTCTAGAGATAAATTATAGGAGATCCCCCTGCGCTACCGTAGTCTAGAATCGTCGACCTACCTAAAAGGGAGCTCCGCTGCTCGGTGATCTATTAACCACCTCAGCCCCCTTAGCTTAAACACCCTGAAAGACCAGGCCACTTTTTACACTTCTGACCTACAGTACTTTCACCGTTTATTGCTCGGTCATGCAACTTACCACCCAAATGAATTTTACCTCCTTTTCTTCTCACTAATACAGCTTTCATTTGGTGGTATTTCATTGCTGCTGACATTTTTACTTTTTTTTGTTATTAATCGAAATTTAACGATTTTTTTGCAAAAAAATGACATTTTTCACAGTTGTAAAATTTTGCAAAAAAAACGACATCCATATATAAATTTTTCTCTAAATTTATTGTTCTTCATGTCTTTGATAAAAAAAAATGTTTGGGTAAAAAAAAAAAGATTTGGGTAAAAGTTATAGCGTTTACAAACTATGGTACAAAATTGTGAATTTCCGCTTTTTGAAGCAGCTCTGACTTTCTGAGCACCTGTCATGTTTCCTGAGGTTCTACAATGGCCAGACAGTACAAACACCCCACAAATGACCCCATTTTGGAAAGTAGACACCCTAAGGTATTCGCTGATGGGCATAATGAGTTCATAGAACTTTTTATTTTTTGTCACAAGTTAGCGGAAAATGATGATTATTTTTTTTTTTTTTTACAAAGTCTCATATTCCACTAACTTGTGACAAAAAATAAAAACTTCCATGAACTCACTAGGCCCATCAGCGAATACCTTGGGGTGTCTTCTTTCCAAAATGGGGTCACTTGTGGGGTAGTTATACTGCCCTGGCATTCTAGGGGCCCTAATGTGTGGTAAGTAGTTTGAAATCAAAATCTGTAAAAAATGGCCGGTGAAATCCGAAAGGTGCTCTTTGGAATGTGGGCCCCTTTGCCCACCTAGGCTGCAAAAAAGTGTCACACATGTGGTATCTCCGTACTCAGGAGAAGTTGGGCAATGTGTTTTGGGGTGTCATTTTACATATACCCATGCTGGGTGAGAGAAATATCTTGGCAAAAGACAACTTTTCCTATTTTTTTATACAAAGTTGGCATTTGACCAAGATATTTCTCTCACCCAGCATGGGTATATGTAAAATGACACCCCAAAACACATTGCCCAACTTCTCCTGAGTACGGAGATACCACATGTGTGACACTTTTTTGCAGCCTAGGTGGGCAAAGGGGCCCACATTCCAAAGAGCACCTTTCGGATTTCACCGGCCATTTTTTACAGATTTTGATTTCAAACTACTTACCACACATTTGGGCCCCTAGAATGCCAGGGCAGTATAACTACCCCACAAGTGACCCCATTTTGGAAAGAAGACACCCCAAGGTATTCCGTGAGGGGCATGGCGAGTTCCTAGAATTTTTTATTTTTTGTCACAAGTTAGCGGAAAATGATGATTTTTTTTTTTCTTACAAAGTCTCATATTCCACTAACTTGTGACAAAAAATAAAAAGTTCTATAAACTCACTATGCCCATCAGCGAATACCTTGGGGTGTCTTCTTTCCAAAATGGAGTCACTTGTGGGGTAGTTATACTGCCCTGGCATTCTAGGGGCCCTAATGTGTGGTAAGTAGTTTGAAATCAAAATCTGTAAAAAATG